>NC_137644.1:345000-590000 GCF_963383615.2 Lipophrys pholis | reverse complement strand
AAAAATAAAACCTCATGCAAATCTGCACTTTAGTGCAAATATTTAAACTTCTGCATCTTGGACCCCAAGGCTCCAGCAGTGAGTGGAGAGCAGGGCACACACACACACACACACACACACACACACACACACACACACACACACACACACACACACACACACACACACACACACACACACACACACACACACACACACACACACACACACACACACAGGAGCAGTGGTGTGATGGAGGACTCACATTGGTGTAGAGAGAACAGTCCATCTCTGCAGACTCACTCAGCTCACTCAGGTTTCTGTCCCAGTGCAGGAAAGACTCGGTGCTGTCCAGGATCTCCATGTCTGCTGCACACACACTCACTCTCACTCTCTCTCACTCTCTCTCACACTCTCTCACACTCTCTCACACACACACACTCTCTGTCCACACAGCAGGTCTTCTGGTCCACTCAGGCTGGAAAAGCTCGACGTTTGACTCCAACTCCTCAGGAAACGAAAAAAACTAAAGAAAAAAGTTTTAAAGTGGAATAAAAACAGACGTGGTTCAGTCGGAGAGCGAGGACTGAGAGTCGATCTGGGAACTAATGAGGTTATTGATCATCTCTCCTGGTTCAGGGTCCACACACACACACACACACACACAAACACACACACACAAATACAGTCGAACACTCCTGCAGACTGTTTCCCTTCTTCTTTCCCCTCACAGACCAGACACACAGGAATTCATGGGAGGAGCCAGAGCCAGAACACACACACACACACACACACACACACACACACACACACACACACACACACACACACACACACACACACACACACACACACACACACTATATATACATATATATAAATAAAATAATATAACGTATATAACACGTTTTTTACTTTCCCTAAATAATTTAACAGCTTTACAGCTACGAAGGAGCACATCCGGCCTATTTTATTCATAATAAAAGTGCATCATAAAAAAGTTATTATTTTTTAATAAGTATTAAAAAGTTTTTGTACTTTGAATCACGTTTAACAATAAGAAGGTTTATTTTCAGTTGTGGTTGTCATCCTAATAAAATATCTTATACCACATAATGTGAGTTCATCATTGTGTGTGTAGGCGTATGTTGTTTAGGAATGATTATACATTAATGTTGTTAATCTTTGTTTGAAACCCTAACCCTAAAGCTTTATTTGAAGAGTTTGAAAAGTATCACAAATATAATCTTTCTAGTGAAATATGGTACTAATCAGTCAAAGTTATGCGCTCCGAAGTGATTTAAAATCATAACTGCAGAACAAAGAAAAAAACCCAAAAAACTTCAATTTGAGTATGAAATTATACGCTTTTATGTTGAAGTTCTGCCCTTTCTGTTCCGGTTCTGACATCTTGACACAAACTCTTGGCCCCGCCTACACTCAACCTCCTGACCAGTCAGATTGCTCCTCTGTTTAAAGCCCTTTGATTGACACGTGATCAAACCAGACAGACAAGACTTGAGAAATCCGCCAATCACATCAGGCCAAGAATACTTTGGGTTTAGCCCCGCCCCCCGTTGCCAGGGTAATCAGGAAAGTCTCGCTTGTCTTAAAGAGCAATGACCAAACAATAAGAACAACTTAAAGACAAACCTGATTGAAATACATAATTCACAGTTTTGTTAAAGTATTCTTTAGGGTTTATTTCATTCTTTTCAGGCATGTCTGTTACAATTCATTCATTGTTTTCTACTTTTCAATCATTAAAACTATATGAAGTGAGAATAAAGTGCATGTAATATAATCCAAATATCATTTAAACATACATTTTCTAGACACTCGTAGTTATGACCTTAACCAAACTAACATTTCAAACATTTTTCACATTTGACCTGTGATAATTAGTCTCTAGCTAAAAGAAATGTGAAAAAGAAAATGATAACTTTATTGATCATTTTACACATCTACACCTCCCGCTGCCTCAGCAGAGCTACGAACATTATCAAGGACAGCTCCACCCTGGCTCGGACCTGTTTGACCTGCTGCCCTCAGGAAGGCGCTACAGGGTCATGAGATCTAGAACAAACAGATTCAAAAACAGTTTTTCCCCAGAGCCAGAACCACTGGGAACTCTCGTATGCACTGACTTTACAGATGACCTCATAATGTGCAATATAATTTTTATAGTTTTTATTTATTTCCTGTAAATACACTGTGTACCGTTCACAGGACTGGACCGTGCACCTTACCCCCTACACCCCCACCCTCCTTCTTGCACTATATTCTGCCCTTTTTAACTGCTGCACTGTCACTGGAGTTGTTTTTAATCTCACTGTACCTGTACAGACAATAAAAGGCATTCATTCATTCATTATACAGAATAAATTTTTCATTGAAATAAACGTATAATTATGAATCATGATAATGATAAAGAAAATGTCTGAAGTTAAGATGATTCAATTTAAACTCACGTGGCTGCATAAAGAAAAGGTTCGGTTGAGTTGAGCAGCTGGTCCATCTTCATTCTCCACATCTTCAACTCTTCCTTCTTAAGCTCCAGCATCACCCCGTCCCAGAGAAACCTGCCGTCACACGACTCAGTGACATAGACCCCTCGCCCTGACATCGGTGGTCATGAAGTCCTTGGGAGACTGGTGTTGAACCTCCTGAAGGACATCACAGGCCCTCTGCTGGACCAAACAGGTGGGTGGAGGATGCAGTCAACATGGGACTGAACTACAGGGACGTCTCACAAACTGAGAACATCATGGACATGTTGACTATTTGTTGTCAGTCATTTCAGAAAGTCAAACCCAGAGATGATGGAGGCTCAGGACACAGAGTGAAATAGTTCAAGCCTTTATTTCTTGAGATGATGATGATGATGTCCTACAGAGTGAAAACCCAAAATTCAGTTTCTCAGAAAATGAGAATCTTGTGTAAAAGTTGAGTTTTGTAAAGTCCTGGTGTCTCACCCTCATCAGCTGATGAAGTCCAAACCCCTGCAAAGGTTCCCTGAGCCTTTAAATGTCTCAGTCTGGGTCAGGAGGGGACACAATCATGGGGAAGACTGCTGACTGGACAGATGTCCAGAGGACAGTCATTGACACCGTCCACTGAAGGTCCTTGCTGAAGAAGCTGCTTGTTCACAGAGAGCTGGATCCATCATGTCCAGAGAAGGTGGAGTGGGAGGAAAAGGTGCAGCAGCAAAAGGGAGGAGCGCAGCCTGGAGAGGACTGTCCAGCAAAATACTGGACAAGGATGGACTGAGGCTGGAGTCAGTGCAGCCTGGAGAGGACTGTCCAGCAAAATACTGGACAAGGACGGACTGAGGCTGGAGTCAGCGCATCAAGAGCCTCTAGGGACAGACCAGTCCTAGACATGGGATCCTAATGTGTCTTCCTGGGGTCAAGACACTCCTGAACAAGAGACCAGGTCAGAAGAGTCTCACCTGGACTGTGGAGGACAAGAACTGGACTGTTGCTCAGTGGTCCAACGTCCTTTTGTCACAGGAAAGAACATTTTGATCTCATTTGGAACTCCAGGTCCCAGAGGGTGGAGGAAGAGTGAACTCCAGGTCCCAGAGGGTGGAGGAAGAGAGTGTGGAGGAAGAGTGAACTCCAGGTCCCAGAGGGTGGAGGAAGAGTGGACTCCAGGTCCCAGAGGGTGGAGGGAGAGTGAACTCCAGGTCCCAGTGGGTGGAGGAAGAGTGGACTCCAGGTCCCAGAGGGTGGAGGAAGAGTGGACTCCAGGTCCCAGAGAGTGGAGGAAGAGCGAACTCCAGGTTCCAGAGGGTGGAGGAAGAGTGAACTCCAGGTCCCAGAGAGTGTAGGAAGAGTGAACTCCAGGTCCCAGAGGGTGGAGGAAGAGTGGACTCCAGGTCCCAGAGGGTGGAGGAAGAGTGAACTCCAGGTCCCAGAGGGTGGAGGAAGAGTGGACTCCAGGTCCCAGAGGGTGGAGGAAGAGTGAACTCCAGGTCCCAGAGGGTGGAGGAAGAGTGGACTCCAGGTCCCAGAGGGTGGAGGAAGAGTGGAGAGGCTCAGAATCCACCTTGCTTGAGGTCCAGAGTGAAGTGTCCTCAGTCTGTGATGATTTGTGCTGCCATGTCCTCTGCTGCTGTCCCTCCACTGGGTCTTCTGAAGTCCACAGTCCAGGCAGCGTCCAGCAGGAACCTTTAGAGCTCTTCATGCTTCCTCCTGCTGACGAGCTTTATGGAGATGCTGAGTTCATGTTCCAGCAGGACTTGTTACCTGCCCACACTGCCAGAGGTACCAGAGGTACCAAAGGTACCAGAAGCTGCTTCAGTGACCCTGGTGGTACTGTGCTGGACTGGCCAGCAGAACCCCAGAGACAATCTCTGGCTATTGTCCAGAGGACGGTGAGAGACACCAGATGACCTGAAGGCTGCTATCAAAGCTACCTGGGCTTCAGTCCACCTGAGCAGTACCACAGGTTGATGGCCTCCAGGCCACGCCCCTAAGACACAGTACTTCATGGTAAAGGAGCAACCAGGTATAGAGGGAAGAGAGATGAACAGACTTTATCAAACCCTACAGTTTGGTTCAAATATCCTTTTTTCTTATCTTATGTAATATTCTCATTTTGGGTTTTCTCTCTCTGTAAGTCATCATCATCAACATTTCAAGAATTAAAGGCTGAAATATTTCACTGTCCTGAGCCTCCATCATCTCTGGGTTTGACTTTCTGAAATGACTGACAACAAATAGTCAACATTTTCACGATATTCTAATATTTTGAGATGTACCTGTAAACCCTGCAGGTGAGGCTGAGCAGCATCAGAACCAGCACCCGGTCAATGAGCATTAGCACCCCCCAGGGGTGTGTCCTCCCCCCACTGCTCTTCTCCCTCGACACCAACGACTGAACCTCAGGCAGTGAGCAGACGACACCACCGTCATCGGTCTCATGCAGCACAGTGACGAGTCAGCCTACAGACGAGATGTGGACCAGCTGGCTCTCTGGTGCAGTCAGAACCATCTGGAGCTGAACCCGATACAGACAGTGGAGATGACGATGGCCTTCAGGAGAACCCCCCCCCCCGTCCCCCCCATTCTGAATAGCAGAGTGTCCTGTGGAGTCCTTCAGGTTCCTGGGATCCACAATCTCTCTGGACCTGAAGTGGACCTCCCACATAGACACCATCATAAGGAAGGCCCAGCAGAGGAGGTCCTTCCTGCGTCAGCTCAAGAAGTTCAAGCTGCCCCAGGAGCTGCTGATCCTGTTCTACACCTCCATCATTCAGTCTGTTCTGTGCTCCTCCATCACTGTCTGCTTTGGATCTGCAACCACACTGGACAGACTCAGACGACAGAGGACAATCAGGACTGAGGAAAAGGTCATCAGTGTCTTCCTTCCCCCCATCCAGGACTTGTACCGGTCCAGGGTCAGGAAACAGGCAGGGGGCATCACTGCAGACCCCTCCCACCCCGGACACCTCTTCAAACCCCTCCCCTCCTCCAGGTGCTCCAGATCACTGAACAACCCGCCACAAGAAGAGTTTCTTCCCCCAGGCTGTCACTCTGATGAACACTACTCAGATCTAGTACACTACTACTAAATAACCTAGAACAACTGTTACTGTCCATGTACCTACATGTATATTATTTCATTTAAATGATCTACACACGCTCTATAATGTAAGTACTACCTCATGATACTTCATCCTTTTGCACTTTCACCACTGCACTGTCATCTTATTTAGTCTTGTACATATTAGTCTTTCGTTATTGTTTATATTATTTGTTTGTCATTATCTAATGTTTACATTTGTACAAAGAGCACAGTCTATCAAAGTTCAATTCTTTGTGAGTTAAACTTATCTGGCCAATAAAGCTGATTCTGATTAAAGCGTTAAAGACAGAGTGAAAGGTCCTTTTAGAGATCTTTGTCAAATACATGTAAAAAAACATGGAAGAATTACTTTGAATTAAAGTTGAAAAAAACCCAAAACTTTTCACGGTATTCTCGGAGCCACTGGAGAACAATGAACCGTCAGAATGTGACAGTCAGTTCAGGAAGGAAGTGAAAAGAAGATGTGTTGTAATAACAACTGATGAGACTAAACATGTAGAGCAGAGGACTGCCACGGCACTGAGACCGAGAACAGCAGAACGTTCTCAGGAGAACATGCCAGCTAAAGTCTGCAGAAACCACCGCTGAATGGATCTCAGACTGTTCAGTCAGGAGCCACAATCCATCTTTCTGGACTGAACCCAGTCAAAGGTGTCTTTGTCTTAGTGCAAAGAACTGTACGGGGACTACATTTTCAAAAAGTTCACTTTACAGTATATTTGATTAAATGTTGAAGTAGCAGGCAGGAACATAATGGAAAAGTTTCTTCATTTGCAGAAAAGTCATTGAAACCTTTGGGCTTTTTTCTTGTGTAAAACAGTAAAAAAAACCTTTTAAAGAAGAACTTTACAAATAATCCACATGGTTTTTCAGAACTTTATTTAGAAAATAAGATGTAGATTGTTTTAACCAATAAAGAAATACGTAAAATGGGCCTGGAAATGTTGGAAATAGTAATTTGACCATTTCTAGTTGCAGATTAAACTGAAGAAAGACATTTGATTTGCTCGAACGCAGCAGAGTGTCTCAAAGGGGGAACCTTTGTGAAGTGACACGATCAGATCAAACTGTGACGATTCGGTTCATGGTTCTCAAAACGAGCTGCTCTTGGAGCTCCAAACTTCAGCGTGGAATTCTACAAGATTAACAGGAAGGGTTTGAAACTGAAGTTTTTTAACCCTTTAACTCACTCTGGGAAAACCTGAACTCACAGAACACAGAGGAAGAAGTTCATATTGATAACGGCTGCGTCCGCACCGTGAGAACAGCGAGAACCGTGAGAACAGCGAGAACCGTGAGGGAATTCTTCCCGCTCCTCCTGTAGCCTCCTCATCCAACACCAGGAGGCGCTGCAGCAGAACCAGAACACATCGTCACAGATCTTCTTACTCGGTGTCCTCCACTTCTCATCTTTGTATGAATATAAGAGTCATGTTGGTGTTTTCTTTTGGGGGGAGGGGCTTCAGGTTCTGTCTCGCACGTTGTCACTCAGAAAGACGATGTTGTCTGTGGACAAAGCGAACGGAGGACGAAGGTAAAAAACAAAACAGAGTCGCTAGTGAAAATGTTGTTCCAGATCCTGACATTCCAACACACTGAGACACATCAGCTCGAGCTTCAGCTCCTCCACATGTTTCATATTAAAACACTGTGTGATGGCAGATGCCCTGTTTCTACGGCAACGGTCTCAAGTGAAAACACAAAACCTTTGTTGCACTTTAGGTTTCAGTTTCCTCAGTCACTGGAAACACAACTTTTTGAAAACGCTCCGACCGGTCCTGCACATGCTCAGTGTGTTTTTAAATCCAAACGGCTTCTAATGGCCAGCGGAGTGGTGACATTTGATCTTACTCTATTTCTTAGATGTACAGTTTAGTGCAGTTTTCTTACTGTTGATTTTCACGGTTTTACTGTATTTCTTTGCGGTCTATATTTTAAGTTACTGTGCTGCTTTAAAGCATTCTGGTCACCTGTTGAAAGGTTAATGTCAATAAAGTTTGATTGACTGATCGATTCTAGTATATTGTTCTCTGCAGCATGTGAATGATTTTATTATAAAAACCAACAGCACTCACTAGTGGCCCAATATGAAAACTACATTGTTTCTGCTGTTGCCGTGGAAACAGAGTTTTTAGAGGGTCATTGTGCAAAAGGGAAACTTTTCCTTGAAGTGTCCCATTCAAACTGACCTGCGATGATGGTGGTGGCCTGACGTCTCACTTGGTTCTTGTCTAAATATTCTCCATAGTCCAGTTTCCCCTCCACCAGAACTCGAGACCTGAAGCACACAGACGGATGATTGTCACTGATCCACTCGCCTGCTGCTCTTCCTCACAGCAGAGTCTTCATACCCTTTCTTGACGTACTGGTAGGCCACGTCTCTCAGCCCGGGCTTGAAGACGGACACGCGGTGCCACGTCGTCTTCTGGCTGATGTCTCCTGAAAACAAGCAGCCATGTTTCACTCACTGGGAAGAAATTCTCCTTGAAACGAAGGACGTCCTGATGTCCCCCAGGAAATATAAAGAGAATCCATGGGGAGTCATTAGAAACAGATTGAAGTGTTCCAGGTGTGGTTGACACTCAGCTGGAGAACGTGTGGATCATCACCAGGAACAACCCAGGGAAACGTTCCTCCACACAACCGCTGAGTAGCGAGCACCGCTGGGCAGGAACGCCTTACTGGAATCAATTTACTTTTCCAAGTGAAGTAAGGGATTACTTTTGTAAAAACAGTAATTAAATTACCGTTACTTTCCAGCAAGCAGGCCATGTTTCTGTGTTAACCATGAGTTTGTCTCGCGACAATGAGCGGCGACTTGTAAACAACAGAACGTGTAAACATCAGACCAGAGGCCTGTAATACGAAGCTGGATTTTCTCTTATCCAGGTAACTTCAGGATTAACTCTGGTTTTCTCTTATCTAGATAACTTCAGGATTAACTCTGGTTTTCTCTTATCTAGATAACTTCAGGATTAACTCTGGATTTCTCTTATCTAGATAACTTCAGGATTAACTCTGGTTTTCTCTTATCTAGATAACTTCAGGATTAACTCTGGTTTTCTCTTATCTAGATAACTTCAGGATTAACTCAGGGTTTCTGTACTACGACTCTCGCTCACTCCTCACCAGGATAAATCACCATGGTAACCGACGCTGAAAGTCTAACCTGCTCTGGAGCAGGATATGTTCTAGATAAGCGGTCAGAGCTCCGCCTCCTGACCAATCAGATCTCTTGGAAAACGCCCCGCCCATTCTTAAATGATGGTGATTGGTGGGTTCAGCTCTGAGCTGCAGCAGAGAGGAGATGATAAATTAATCCAGAACAATCTTTCTGACATAATAAAATAAATCCTGGTCTCTGAGGCTCTGAAGGAGGTTCTGGTTCTTGTTCTTGACTTGTTCCAGGTCTGTTTATCTCCACGAGGGTTGATCTGGAATAATGAGGTTCATGATCACACCTGACAGAACTGCAGAACCATGAATTTATGGAAGCAGAACTCCTCCTGTCGTCATGGTGATGAATTAATATTCCAGCAGGAAACACAAGAGAACCTCAGCCTCAGAACCAGTGATGGAGAACCTAAAGTAAAAGAAGAGCAGTGAGGAAGTTCTGCCTGGAACCGTTCTGCTGGAATAAAGTGGAACTGAGTGATCACAGTGCTGTTCCTTTATATCACTGATCAATTAATCTGCTCTAATCTCACCAAGTCAGGAAGGTTCTGGTTCTGGCTGCAGCAGCAGTGTTGCTTTGAGCTGCTGGATGGGTTTGAATTCTTCATAATCTCAGAGATTAACTGCTCCTTCAGTAATCTGGAAACTGCTCTGGAGGGTTTCTCTGTGTGTGATTGGTCAGACGCTGCAAGCTCCGCCCCTTCCACGTGAACGCTCACACCTGGTCTGGGTTGAACTAGTGAGTTGATAACCTGCTTGGTGGTAATGGTGATCAGGATCAGTCAACCAGGAAACAGAGAACCTGGATATGTTGATCAGGTTCCTAGTACAGGCCTCAGATATGTTGATCAGGTTCCTAGTACAGGCCTCTGATATGTTGATCAGGTTCCTAGTACAGGCCTCTGATATGTTGATCAGGTTCCTAGTACAGGCCTCTGATATGTTGATCAGGTTCCTAGTACAGGCCACATGTAAACAACAGTCAGCGTAAACAACAGAGGCCTGTACTACTAACCTTGACCAACATACCAGGATCTCTCTGATTCCTGGATTGACTGATCCAGACATGCGTGATCCTGATCACCGTTACTACCAAGCAGGTTCACTCGTGAACAAGACCCCAAGATACTTGAACTCCTCCACCTGGGACAAGGGCTCTCCACCGACCTGAAGGGGGCAAGCCACCATTTTCCGGTCGAGAACCATGGCTTCGGATTTAGGGGTGCTGATCCACATCCCAGTTGCTTCACATTCTGTGAACTGCGCCAGTGCACGCTGAAGGTCCAGGTTTGATGAAGCCACCAGGACCACATCGTCTGCAAAAAGCAGAGACGAGATCCTGTGGTCCCCAAACTGGACCCCCTCCGGTCCCTGGCTGTGCCTAGAAATTCTGTCCATAAAAGTTATGAACAGAACCGGTGACAAAGGACAGCCCTGCCGGAGGCTTACGGGCACTGGGAACAGGTCCGACTTACTGCCGGCAATGTGAACTTGTTCGGGAAGTAGAGTCTCTATTGTGTCTTCTTCAGGAAGCAGAGTCTCTGTTGAAGCAGAGTCCAGGGACCAGACAGTCCTTAGCAAAGGGTCCTGGACTCCATACTCCAGTAGAACCCCCCACAGGACGTCCCGAGGGACACGGTCGAATGCCTTCTCCAGGTCCACAAAACACATGTGGACTGGTTGGGCGAACTCCCATGAACCCTCAAGCCCCCGGTGGAGGGTATAGAGCTGGTCCAGTGTTCCACGCCCTGGACGAAAACCGCATTGTTCCTCTTGGATCCGAGGTTCGACTAACGGCCGGATCCTCCTCTCCAGTACCCTGGAATAAACTTTCCCAGGGAGGCTGAGGAGTGTGATCCCCCTGTAGTTGGAACACACCCTCCGATCCCCCTTCTTAAAAAGAGGGACCACCACCCTGGTCTGCCACTCCAGAGGTACTGTCCCCGACCGCCACGCAATGTTGCAGAGACGTGTCAGCCAGGACAGTCCCTGCACATCCAGAGACTTAACCCTAACCCTGAGAACCCAGCCTCTGCTTCCTCAGCGGAAGACGTGATGGTGGGATTGAAGAGATCCTCGAAGTATTCCTTCCACCGCCCGTCGACATCTCCAGTTGAGGTCAACAGCTCCCCCCGCCACTGTAAACAGTGTTGGTGGAAAAACTGTCCCCCCTCCTGAGGCGCCGGACGGTTTGCCAGAATTTCCTCGGGGCCGACCGATAGTCCTCCTCCATGGCCTCCCCGAACTCCTCCCAGACCAGAGTTTCTGCCTCCACCACGGCCCGGGCTGCGGCCCGCTTGGCCTGCCGGTACCTGTCAGCTGCCTCAGGAGTCCTATGAGCTAACAGCGCCCGATAGGACTCCTTCTTCAGCTTGACGGCATCCCTTACTTCCAGTAAAAAAAAAAAAGAGGTTTTAAAAAAAGGGACAGCTTCATCTGATTGAGTTTGATAAGATAAAATGTGTAGAACCAATAGAATGAGGCAGGAAGGTCTAAAGCTTCACAGCGTATTCAGGCTGTGCAGCATGTTTGTGAATAGTAACTGAAAGTATCTCAAGTAAAGTAATCAAATACTTTTTAAATTAAGTAATCAGTAAAGTAACCAGATTACTTTCTTGGGGAAGTAATCAGTCAGAAATGACTATTTCCAAGTAACTTGACGTCCTCCTCAGCTCAAAGTAAGACCTGAGCTGAAGAAGACCGTGCTCTCCTGTTAAAACACACTCAATCAATCAATCAATCAATCAATCAATCAATCAATCAATCAATCAATCAATCAATCAATCAATCAATCAATCACAAAACAGCTCAGAACAAGCAGACGACGGGGGGTTAGAGGACGACTGGAAGGTTACTCCCTAAAGAATCATCACACAGGTCCTGACAAACTAAAGTCCAGTTCAAAGAGAATCGACTGAAATATTCTAAACCTGCGACTTGTTTCATCCTGAAATCATCTCAGATCTTCTGTCATGTTCTGATCATCTGAACTCTCGGGAGCTTTTTGTTCCACAATTTACTGATTTAACTTTTTAATGCACCAAATATTTGGAACAAACTTCCTGTAAACTGCAGGACGACTCCATTTCATACCAGAACGGAGACCTTCCTGTGAAGACAGAATGATTTCATGTTGCTCAGCACTTTGAGCTGTGCAGCTCCTCTTCTCATCGTTTTCCTCTGAATTGACTTGATTTGGGATTTTATTGTGCTCGCGTTGATGCTCAGCACACGGAATGCTGCTGTTGCCTCGTCTGGATGAATCGGATGAAATATGCTTTGATGTAAGTAACATCCAGCTTTGATGTTGTTAAAGCCGCTGCTGGGAAACTTCCAGGGTTTTCTATCATCGCCCTGCAACGACTGTGAAGCTGCTCCGTCCAGGAGCGCTTCCTTCCATGTCCACAGAGACACTCCTTCTGGATTCAGGGTCTTCCTGTGTGTGTGTGTGTGTGTGTGTGTGTGTGTGTGTGTGTGTGTGTGTGTGTGTGTGTGTGTGTGTGTGTGTGTGTGTGTGTGTGTGTGTGTGTGGTGCGGTGGGTGCGTGCGACCTCGGGGAGCAAACACGCCGTTTTTTCAACCTGTGACCTCCAGCAAGTGGAAACTATGAGGAGCGTGAGGCGAAGATGAGTGTGACGACCTGCAGAAGCAGAGACCCTCCCTCCCAACTCACCTGTTGAGCTCGGCTCTCCCTCTCCAGAGCGCCACATCTCATTGGTCGCCAGCGAGAAGATGGTGACGGGGTTTCGACCCTCCACTTGTCTCATGACTGGGTCCTGACCCACTCGACCCAACAGCTGCACACGGTTAATGGCTGGAAAACACACACACACACACACACACACACACACACACACACACACACACACACACACACACACACACACACACACACACACACACACACACACACACACACACACACACACACACACACACACACACACACACACACACACACACACACACACACACACACACACACACACACACACACACACACACACACACACACACACACACACACACACACACACACAATCAATCAATCAATCAATCAATCAATGGACCCCCGAAAGGCTGCTGGACCTGACGGTGTAACTGGAAGCGTGCTGAGAGACCGTGCTGACCAACTGGCTGGGATTTTCACCAGCATCTTTAACCAGTCCCTCTGCCAGTGCTCCACCCTGCTTACAGTCCTCCACCACTATCCCTCTGCCAGTGCTCCACCCTGCTAAAAGTCCTCCACCACATCCCTCTGCCAGTGCACCACCCTGCTTACAGTCCTCCACCACCATCACTCTGCCAGTGCTCCACCCTGCTTAAAGTCCTCCAACACTATCCCTCTGCCAGTGCTCCACCCTGCTTAAAGTCCTCCAACACTATCCCTCTGCCAGTGCTCCACCCAGCTTAAAGTCCTCCACCACCACCCTCCACCAAAAAGAAGAGTACCAGCAGCCTCAGTGACTACCAGCCAGTAGCCTCCACCCCCATCATCATGAAGTGCTTTGAGAGTCCCATCATGCCTGCCACCCACACTGGACCCCCACCAGTTTACTTACAGAGCCAACCGGTCCACAGAGGACACCATCGCCACCGCTCTGCACACCACCCTGACCCACCTGGAACAGCGGGGGAGCTACGACAGGCTGCTCTTCCTGGACTTCAGCTGGGCTTTCAACACCATCACCCCGAGCAGACTGGTCAGCAAGGTGGGGGTCCTGGGTCTCCCCCACCACATCTGTACTGGGTTATGGACTTCCTGATGGACCGCTCCCAGAGGGTGAGAGGAGGACACCACCTGTCCTCAGCACTGAGCACCAGCACCGGTTCTCCACAGGGCTGTGTGCTCAGCCCCCTACTCTACACCCTCTACACCTACCACTGCACCCCCTCCCACCCGAGCAACACCATCATTAAGCTTGTGGATGATACCACGGTGGTGGGGCTCATCTCAGGAGGAGATGAGGCTGCTTACAGGGTGGAGGTGGAGAGTCTGTCAGGCTGGTGCACCACCAACAACCTCATCCTAAACACCTCCAACTTCAGAAGGTGTAAACCGGACATTCAGCCGATCACCAGAAATGGGGAAGGGGTGGAGATGGTGTCAGACTTTCTGTTCCTGGGCATCTACATCAGCTAGGACCTAACCTGGACTGTTAACTCCACAATCCTCTACATCCTCTACGCCCTAACTCCTAGTCCTCAAGAGACTCTACTTCCTGAAGAAGACACAACAGAGACTCTACTTTCTGAAGAAGACACAACAGAGACTCTACTTTCTGAAGAAGACACAACAGAGACTCTACTTTCTGAAGAAGACACAACAGAGACTCTATTTCCTGAAGAAGACACAACAGAGACTCTACTTCCTGAAGAAGGAACAACAGAGACTCTACTTTCTGAAGAAGACACAACAGAGACTCTACTTTCTGAAGAAGGAACAACAGAGACTCTACTTTCTGAAGAAGGCACAACAGAGACTCTACTTTCTGAAGAAGGAACAACAGAGACTCTACTTCCTGAAGAAGGAACAACAGAGACTCTACTTTCTGAAGAAGGCACAACAGAGACTCTACTTCCTGAAGAAGACACAACAGAGACTCTACTTCCCGAACAAGAGACAACAGAGACTCTGCTTCAACAGAGACTCTACTTCCTGAGGAAGACACACCAGAGACTCTACTTCCTGAGGACCCTCAGGAAGAACAACCTAAACCCGGAGCTCTTGTTGAGCTTCTCCCGCTGCTCGGTGGAGTCGGTGCTGAGCTACGTCGTCTGGCTGTGGTTCTCCAGCTGCACCACAGCAGACAGGAAGAGGCTCCAGAGGGTCGTCACCACCACCCAGAGCTGATTGGCTGTCCTCTTCCATCCCAACCCCCGCTGCCTCAGGAGAGCCCCCAACGTCCTCAGGGACTCCTCACACCCCGGTCATCACCTCTTCGAACTTCTGCCACCAGGGAGGCGTTTCAGGGCAATAAAGACAAAAACAAGCAGACTAAAAAACAGTTTCTACCCCAGAGCTGTTGTTGCCCTGAAGGGCTGCTTTATCCCCCCTGTCCTGTAAATCCCCCCTGGGGACCGTACAGTTTTTAAAAGTTTTTATTTCTGCACTATTCTATTTATTTTTTGCAGTTTTACAGATTTTTATTGTTTTTATGGCGTTTGCACTAATTATCTTTGCACTTTCTGTAGTTTGCACTGTTTCTGAGAGCTGCTGTTTTAATTTTGTTGTGCCTCCGAGGTACAATGACTATAAAGGAATTCTGATTCTGATCACAGATAAAACAGCTGATTGGTTATGAAGGCAGGAATCACCGTCGTCACTGTGGACTGCAGCTGGACAACATCACTGACGATCTGAACCATCTAGAGTTTTTTCTGTTTTTTAACGACGGACAGTTCTCGTTCTCTCGCTCTGAGGTCACATTTGTCTGCAGTTCTATTCAGGAGTGCTCCAGAAGAGAAAAACTTTGTTGATTCTATACGTTCCACTTCTACCATGTGAAACAATCTGAACTGTCAACTCAATTCAAATTTTTTTAATTTGTTAATCGGACAATTTCTTTGAATAAACTGCTTTTTTCTGACATATTCAATGTTCAGTGCATGGGGACATTCCACCGCCTTTCATTCATTCAGCTGCAGTGTTTGCTGCACATGTTGATGGTGTGAAAATAATAAATATCCAACATATTGAGAAGCTTCATGGTGAGTAGTGAAGCTCCTGGTATCTGAGCTCATCTAACTGAAACTTGTCAGAAATGGTCAGAAAACAGTCAGATATTACTTAAGTATTTTAAACATTGGGCCTGAAAATATTGTGTGTACTTCTGAAGTTTCTAATCTCAATCTTCAACAACTGTGCTGGATTTTAAAAGAGCTCTTTGCTCCCTGCACTGTGTCTTCAGGTTCAACAGAAATAGAACCCATGTGTGATGAATTTGCTTTGGTCAAATTAATGTAATCATGTTCATCAAGTATTTTCCAAACATGTTCTGAATTCATTTTCCTCATTTTGCACTCTACTAGTGCACAGCGCCATCTCCTGTCCTGCAGTGGGAGAAAAGAAAAAAGGAGCCCTCACATTAGAAGAACACGAACCAGAGAAATGTTAAGAACTGCATTCTGCAGGATGGGACGGAGAAGCAGTCATGTTCTACTTCCTATTTATTCTTATTCTCCAACTTCAGTTATCATTTTGCTATTCAACTGGAGCTGCTGACGGGCTTCAGCGGGTGGAGGTTACTCTGGAAACAGATGGTGGTGTGATGAGGGATCTGCTCACACTCCCCAAAGCCAAAAAGAAAAATACTGATTCAAGTGGCACATCTGGATAAAAAAATCAAAATGGAGAGAGAAATGTGGATGTTGGGAGTAGAAAGAGTTGCTCACATCTCTCCAGGATGAGGCTGCTGTCTGTACTCCTGCATCTCACCAGCTGCCGGAACATCTGGGGACAAATTCTACATCACTCACATTTACTCTTAAACGTCTCTGTTGAAATTCCAGTGTATTTAAAGACTCAATAACTTTACATATATGAACATTATTTTGTTAAATGCCAAAGCAACTTAATATTCTACATTTTCTAGACCTGAGGTGAGCTGCGGATCTCCAACAGCTCCCAAAACCAAGCATCTATTCAGGATTAGTAAATCCCATTATATAAGAAATGATTCCATTAAGCTTTAAAGCTTCGGTCTGGGAGAAACATTATGAATATTAAGCTCTGATCCTGAGCAAAGTCACACATATTTCACTATTTCTATCCTTAAAGTTCACTGAATGAGGTAAAAGTCTGATTGTATTCCTGTGAGAGTCATGAGAGGTACTGAGCCTCACAGTGCTGCGTTATGACGCAGCACTGTCAATCGATGGTCCAAATTAGACTTTTGAAAAGCATATGTGGGAAAACCTGCAGTAGTATCTGGCGTACAAAGTTGCTCAAACATGTTTCACATGTTCATCAGAATGATTGAATCTTGTTATACAGCTTGATTTGGTCAGAAATGTTTGAAAGGAGCAGGAAGAAAAGCAGAAGTGACCACATATGCTGACTTACACAACAATGGCTGAATAAAAGCCTCAAACGTAGTTTAATATGAGCACTTCTCTCTCAAATGAAAAAAATTACAAGATCTGTTTTATCCTTTGGGAAATTACAGAAGAGTTTTAGGCCCATTGAAGAAAAAAAAATATTCTGAGGCTAAAAAAAACAAAACAACCTTCATTCACTTCAGAAAAAGTCGCGATTTTTTTCACGGTGGAAAAAAAAGGTTTTTTTACATAGTGCGTCCCTCCTCATGCCAGCGTGTGACTGCTGCTACAAAAGATGCTTCAGGACAGAGTGTCGCTCATAAACAGTCATCAGTATCAGGACTATAGAGACAGAGCAGCCTTGTCCTGTCGCAGACGTTCCTGGAGTACCAAGGACAAAGACATGGATCCCAGGGTGCTTCTTTAAATGTTCTTATTAATCAAGCAAATCCAGTGTAAAATCACCCCCATAAGCAGTAAGCAACACTTTTTTTAGCCTCCGAATTTATTTTCCTTCAAATGGCCCGAATACTCTTCTGGAGGGAAAGAGACATTTTCTACAAATGTGTGAAAGATTTAATCAAGTCTGTTTTCTTTCTCAGATCTTTATACAGCGACTTCCTACAATAAACCTGACACACTGACTTTAATCTAATAAATACATGACATATTTTCTTTGTGGTTTCCTGCTCACCTGTGCGGAGGCGTTTCTCAACATCTCCTCTGTGCAGCACAAAGACAATCTGAATCCAGCCGAGGAAAGCTTCACACTGAAACACCAAACACTCAGTGGAGTCTGAAGGAAAGGAAACAAACATCGTTCACGCCTGAACAACCAGCATAAAAAGCTTCATCAATGGAGCCCCAATACCACCGGTCGCTATGGCAACAGACCCAAAACCCAGTTCTTTCACAGTAAAATAAAAAATAAAAAAGGGAGTTTAACTTCATTAACATTGATGTTGGCTATTAAATAAAAATATTATTAATTCAGTAGCTACTTCAAGTAGTTAATTAAACCCTGAACAAGATGTAGTTAGTTACTATCCTACTGAGTAGATTCACTCAATGTTGACACACTCTTATCAGTGGAGTCATTTCAAATGTCACCATGTGTACATCAACATTCAATACAATAATACATTTCTCCACACACACACACCTTTATTTACACCCCCCCCCCCAAAAAAAAAGATTAGTTATGTCAGTGCAAAGGGGATTTTCCTGCACACTATTGCTTTACCATCATTATGAAGAAAACTACCATTTTGCAAAACAACCTAATGTTGTGAATGAAACGCTCTGATGGAGGCTCAGCGTCAGTTCAGGAAGGAATCTCCCCCACACGGAACTAATACAGTGCAAAAGAAATTCAAAAATCTCATCTGGGCCAGAAGACTCTCATGACATGGGTTCCTCTCAACTTGTTTCTGGGAGCTTCCGGTGGGAGGAGTTTTTATAGAAGAAACTCAGGGTTTCTTCTATAAAACCTGCCAGCGAGCAAGTTCTGTTCAGAGTCTGTTACTGTGGTGACTTACTCAGAGCTTCATTCAGTCATCATTCTGGACTCAGAGTTTCTCTCATTTCAGAGTTAACGTACCCTGGGTTTTCACATAACCTGCTTTCTGGATTATCCCCGTTGTACACACGGATCAATAAATTGATCCCAATATCCCCAATAACCGTTTAAATAAAGACAGCATTAATATCGAATACAGAAATGACAATATTTCTAAATCATTCGCATTTCTCGTGTAAGAAAGAACGAACAGATGAGATTTTAAAATAAACTCAGAACATTTAAATAGTTTATCGCACAGCAGCTTTTCCATTAAATCGGCGAATGTAATAAACTGTTCGTGTTTAAAGTAAATTATCTGTGTGGTGATTTTTGTGTTGCCAGAGATAAAAAAAAAAACACCATTATAAAAGCTTCTTTAGTGAAGAATATTAGTGAGCAAACTCACATTTATCAGAATGTCGCTGGTTTCACGAAGAACTGAAATAAAACCTTAAACGTTCCGATAAAATCTCCTCGACCTTCAGCTGAACGTCTTTAAACCGACAACGAGCCGCAGCTCGTTCACAGAAAGCAGAGTTAGAAAACAGTTCTGAAGGCGAAAAGACGAGAAATGTTATAAAAACTTACCTCAGGTGCACACTGTAACCTCACGCTGCTTCCGGTCCGGCAGCAACACCACTCCGATGTTTTGCAAGACAAAGGTTCCGCTATGAAATAAAATGAAATAAAATAAAATGAAATAAAATGAAATAAAATGAAATAAAATGAAATAAAATAAAATAAAATGAAATAAAATGAAATAAAATGAAATATAATGAAATAAAATGATATTGAATCAAAAACAACTAAAAAAAAGCTCAATCAAATAAAATATCAAGGATTCGTATTCACATAATTGCAGTTGAACATAAATATACAGGTTACTTTGTGTTAAAGGGATTTTTGTCCCTTCCCGCCGTCTCTTCTCCGTGCTCATGTGGAATTGTTAGTTTTTCTCACTAAAAGTACTTTGAAATGAATACAGCGTAAATCCTGCCAGCAGAGGGAGCGCTTGTTTTGCTCAACTCGGGTAGCCGGGCTGCTGCTGACAGCGGGGTGGAGTTGGTGGGATGCGGACTTTCCGCCAAACAACTCCCTGCTGTCCTGACTTTAACTTCACCCTTCACTCACTTTGCTTCAGACATCAGCACCCATCAGGAGCAGCCGGAGCTCCAGTAGGAGATGATGATGATGTTACTCTTCCTCCTGGCCTCTCTGGGTGAGTTCACACTTTATTCTCAACATGTTGCTGGATTTTTCCTAAAAGACATTAAATCTCCTGCGTTCGTCTCACGCTTCTTCCTCTAATGAGAGCCATATGCAAACTGTTATTCTGTTTCTGCACCGACACACTCAAAGTTCCATGTGAATAAAGATTTGACAGTAAAAACCAGTTCATGTGATTCTCATCAGAAAAACACTAAAGCCTCCAGAGGAAACGGAGTTACTGTAAATTAAACTCAATCACAAAGAAAAGTACTGTTGTTCCAGTAAAAAGACAAATGTTCTCTCAGAGTACTCGGTGTACTTTAAACTGCCTTTAATAACATTATCAAGAGCAATTATCTTATTGAATACTTCCCTGAAAGAAAAGGCACAATTTTATTTTAGTATGAGTGAATTCTAATCATTTCAATACTCTAAGTACTGGTAGAATGTAAACTATTACAGCTGTATAGTCATTGAATATATTGAATTTACATTATTATATTTCTCTTGCATATTAATCATGAAAATCTAACTTTTAGTCGTTTTTAATTGTGGCTTTTAATAATGATTGTTTAGTGATGTTTTTGTGGCCTTCAAATAGTAAAGTACAGGTATCAGAAAAATACTACTTGAATCAGTCTAAATTGTTTATTGAACGATTTTAAAAATGTGTTGAGATGAAAACAGAGTAAAAATACACACAAACAATAAAAGTATAGTCAAACACTGCAGGAGAGCAATACTATTACAATACAGGAGCTATAAGAACTTCTTCCTGCAGTAATCTGATCTTATCTGAGTACTTTTCACACACACACACACACACATACACACACACACACACACACACACACACACACACACACACACACACACACACACACACACACACACACACACACACCCTTCTGACGAACCATTTCCTTCATATTTCATATCAGTGATGTATTCAGCTGCACGTCAAGACAAAATTTACAAAACCTAAAGTAACGTAACTTAAACTGGGCAAGAGTAAAGAGTCATTAAATACAAACTGAAATAGTTTGCTTCTATTAAATACAATGCAGTCATCAATAGTTTTTATCGTAGAGCAGAAGGTTTGTAACGTTTCTTTTGTGAGCTGTGAGCAGTTCTTCATCTCCTCCTCTTTCTCCTCTTCTTCCTCCTCCTCCAGCCGGGTGGTGTCCCGCAGGGTCGCAGCAGCAGCCGGAGTTTCCAGATGTTTGCACAGAGGGCAGCTGTTACCCGGCCACCGGCGACCTCCTGATTGGTCGAGCTCACAAGCTGTCAGCGTCGTCCACCTGCGGCCTGAAGCGTCCGCAGCGCTTCTGCATCGTGGGACATCTGGAGGTACGGAAACGTGGGAATGGCAGCAGCACACTGAGCCGGCAGAGTTTTCCAAAACAGCAGAGAATTTCAAACCTGAAGCGACGATGCTGTGACGTTACGCTGATTATACTTTACAGCTTCCAGCTGTACGCTCAGTGGAGTCCTGCCAAAATACCAATAATTGTGCAACAAAGAAAAGTAACACATCCAAGTCCTTGTTTTATTCATATCCCCTGCTTAGTGAGCAGAAGATGTCCTCAACGTGTTTTTACTAAATGTCTTCAAAATCCACAGAAAGATTTTTACTTTGTTTCAGAAACAAACTGTCGACTGTAATAACTCTAAACTCACTCTCACACCAGGTCCATCAGCAGCAGTGGGAGGGGTTAGTGGGAGGAGTGGGAGGGGCAGGATGGGTTAGTGGGAGGAGTTAGTGGGAGGGGTAGGAGGGGTTAGTGGGAGGGGTAGGAGGGGTAGGAGGGGTTAGTGGGAGGAGTGGGAGGGGCATGATGGGTTAGTGGGAGGAGTTAGTGGGAGGGGTAGGAGAGGTTAGTGGGAGGAATGGGAGGGGCATGATGGGTTAGTGGGAGGAGTTAGTGGGAGGGGTGGGAGGGGTTAGTGGGAGGAATGGGAGGGGTTAGTGGGAGGTCTGGGAGGGGTTAGTGTGAGGGGTATGAGGGGTTAGTGGGAGGAGTAGGAGGGGTTAGTGGGAGGAGTGGGAGGGGTTAGTGGGAGGTGGAGGAGGGGTTAGTGTGAGGGGTATGAGGGGTTAGTGGGAGGAGTAGGAGGGGTTAGTGGGAGGGGTAGGAGGGGTTAGTGGGAGGGGTAGAAGGGGTTAGTGGGAGGAGTAGGAGGGGTTAGTGGGAGGAGTGGGAGGGGTTAGTGGGAGGAGTAGGAGGTGTTAGTGGGAGGGGTAGAAGGGGTTAGTGGGAGGAGTAGGAGGGGTTAGTGGGAGGGGTGAGTGGGAGGGGTAGGAGGGGTTAGTGGGAGGAGTAGGAGGGGTTAGTGGGAGGGGTAGGAGGGGTTAGTGGGAGGAGTAGGAGGGGTTAGTGGGAGGAGTATGAGGGGTTAGTGGGAGGGGTAGAAGGGGTTAGTGGGAGGAGTAGGAGGGGTTAGTGGGAGGAGTAGGAGGGGTTAGTGGGAGGAGTGGGAGGGGTTAGTGGGTAGTAGATTGTAGTAGTTAGGGGTAGTAGATTGTTATTATAGTGACTGTCAAAATAAAACCACCAAGTTGGAGGGGTAGGAGGGGTTAGTGGGAGGAGTAGGGGGGCTAGTGGGAGGAGTGGGAGGAGTAGGAGGGGCTAGTGGGAGGGGTAGGAGGGGTTAGTGGGAGGAGTAGGAGAGGTTAGTGGGAGGAGTAGGAGGGGTTAGTGGGAGGAGTAGGAGGGGTTAGTGGGAGGGGTAGGAGGGGTTAGTGGGAGGAGTAGGAGGGGTTAGTGGGAGGAGTAGGAGGGGTTAGTGGGAGGGGTAGGAGGGGTTAGTGGGAGGGGTAGGAGGGGTTAGTGGGAGGAGTAGGAGGGGTTAGTGGGAGGAGTAGGAGGGGTTAGTGGGAGGAGTAGGAGGGGTTAGTGGGAGGGGTAGGAGGGGTTAGTGGGAGGGGTAGGAGGGGTTAGTGGGAGGAGTAGGAGGGGTTAGTGGGAGGAGTAGGAGGGGTTAGTGGGTACGTTTCAAATGAAAAAGCTTCATTTTAGTATTTATGATATGGAAAAGTTTCAAGTTTACACGGTAAAGTTTTGAAAAATGTAGTTTCCATGTTGAACCACTAGTTGGTGCTATTGGTTGTTTTAGTACTGAAACCCCCCCCCCCCCCCCCACACACACACACACACAGCAGAGACCAATAAGCTCTAAACATGAACACTGGGGGGACATTCTAGTGGACAAACCACCAAGTTGGATTGTTATTAAGGTGACTGTCAAAATAAAACCACCAAGTTGGATTGTTATTATGGTGACTGTCAAAATAAAACCACCAAGTTGGATTGTTATTATGGTGACTGTCAAAATAAAAGTACCAAGTCCAGAAGAATATGGACTGTGACGGTGACGGAACCAGAGTGTTTTCAAAATGTTGTGTTTTCAGTGGCTACGGCAGCTACAGTGTAAACAGGCACATTGTAAACAGACACAGTGTAAACAGACACAGTGTAAACAGGCACATTGTAAACAGACACAGTGTAAACAGACAGGTGTGTAAGCAGACACAGTGTAAACAGACACAGTGTAAACAGACAGCTGTGTAAACAGACACAGTGTAAACAGACAGGTGTGTAAGCAGACACAGTGTAAACAGACACAGTGTAAACAGACAGCTGTGTAAACAGACAGGTGTGTAAGCAGACACAGTGTAAGCAGACACAGTGTAAACAGACAGCTGTGTGAACAGACACAGTGTAAACAGACACAGTGTAAACAGACAGCTGTGTAAACAGACACAGTGTAAACAGACAGGTGTGTAAACAGACACAGTGTAAACAGACACAGTGTAAACAGACACAGTGTAAACAGACAGGTGTGTAAACAGACAGGTGTGTAAACAGACACAGTGTAAGCAGACAGGTGTGTAAGCAGACACAGTGTAAGCAGACACAGTGTAAACAGACACAGTGTAAACAGACAGCTGTGTAAACAGACACAGTGTAAACAGACAGGTGTGTAAGCAGACACAGTGTAAGCAGACACAGTGTAAACAGACACAGTGTAAACAGACAGGTGTGTAAGCAGACACAGTGTAAACAGACACAGTGTAAACAGACACAGTATAAACAGACACAGTGTAAGCAGACACAGTGTAAACAGACAGCTGTGTAAACAGACACAGTGTAAACAGACAGGTGTGTAAGCAGACACAGTGTAAACAGACACAGTGTAAACAGACACAGTGTAAACAGACAGGTGTGTAAACAGACACAGTGTAAGCAGACACATTGTAAACAGACACAGTGTAAACAGACAGGTGTGTAAACAGACACAGTGTAAGCAGACACAGTGTAAACAGACACAGTGTAAACAGACAGCTGTGTAAACAGACACAGTGTAAACAGACAGGTGTGTAAGCAGACACAGTGTAAGCAGACACAGTGTAAACAGACACAGTGTAAGCAGACACAGTGTAAACAGACAGGTGTGTAAACAGACACAGTGTAAGCAGACACAGTGTAAACAGACACAGTGTAAACAGACACATTGTAAACAGACACAGTGTAAACAGACAGGTGTGTAAACAGACAGCTGTGTAAACAGACAGTGTAAACAGACAGGTGTGTAAGCAGACACAGTGTAAACAGACACAGTGTAAGCAGACACAGTGTAAACAGACACAGTGTAAACAGACAGGTGTGTAAACAGACACAGTGTAAGCAGACACAGTGTAAACAGACACAGTGTAAACAGACACATTGTAAACAGACACAGTGTAAACAGACACACACAATGTAATTAAAGTTTTGCGTTTTCACGTGTGAACGAGGCCGAGGAAGAAGGATGGAACCATTTGAGTGGAAGTGGAGCTGCTCCACCAGCTGAGCCGCCACATGGTGGAGTGTTCGTCTGAGCAACAAAAAGACGTTTTAGACGTCATCTCAGACTTTGAGGGACGTTTACCGACACTTTCCTGATGTTTGAGAAACAAACCTGCTTCAGGACTGTGAGACATGTCAGACACACTGAATGAGAGCAGCAGGATCTAGCCATCCAGTGCGAGCTCCTCGGCGCTGCAGAGGACTGAAATCGGTCCTTTCTGCACAGAATTCATGAAAGTAATAAAACGTGGCAGCGGAGGCTTGAAGAAGAAGTTTTTATGAGCGTCATGAATTCGTGTAAGACATGAAGGACAAATGAGCGTTCATTAAATCTGAGATCAAATCTGAGATGGAGCAGAAAGTATTCGGTTGTGTGTGTGTGTGTGTGTGTGTGTGTGTGTGTGTGTGTGTGTGTGTGTGTGTGTGTGTGTGTGTGTGTCTCCAGTGTCTGCTCGCTGTCTTGTCAGATGGGAGTTCAGACTCTCTCCTCCACAATCGGAGCTCTGTGCTTCACAGTCGGCCAGTGTGTGTGGCGAGGGGGCGGAGCCAGGACTCTCCCTTATCAAGCAGAATGAATGGAGGTTCTGATGGAGGCGCTGTGGGTCACACTGTCTCACTGTGGTCCTTCCTGAGGACGAGCAGAGGCCTGAAGTATGAAGTGGAGCTACGAGACAGGAAGTCTCAGTGGAGACACTTTCCCTGACTCCACTCACGTTTCAGCACAGACACCCGGTGAGACGGAGGACCTCAGCTCATTTGTCCACACCGTGCCACGTGGTGAAAGAGTGTGAGCTAGAGTTGGACTTGTGTTCACCCAAAGCAGCAGGTGTGCAGAGCCTGGAGGCAGCATGACTGAACCGGAGGTCCAGGTCCACGGCGTCAACTCCTGCTTGAGCCAAAGGACGTGGACTCCCGCCAGCCACGGCAGCTTTGTAATGAGACGAAGGACGTTCAGGAGACAGTTGGACTGGAGGAAGTGGTCACTGACAGCAGAGGCTGGATGACGGTGGTGAAACAAAACTCCCCATATAAAGGCTGGATCTGGTTTCTGGACGCACACGTCGTGTTTCACAACTACAGTTCAACACATTTTTATCAGTTTGAGATTCTGATGAAATCCCTCGTTTTATTCCTCGTTCACACGTGTTTTTCAGTGAAAACACAAGCTCTCCGGACGTGTTGGGGTTCCGTTTACACAACGGCGCTCGGAGCCCCTGAAAACGTACCTTTCTGAAAAAAAGCTCTCAAGGCGGAACTTTTTGAAAACTGCAACTCAGTCTCCGTGGAAACGAGGGGAAGTGCAACTTTTTGAAAACGCTCAGGCTCCCTCTCTGCATAGACGGTGGAAACGCTGTTCCTGGTCCTGGTCCTGGTCCTGGTCCTGGTCCTTGTCCTCGTCCTGGTCACCACGGACCCAGTGAATAGTAGTTCTGCACATGCTCAGTAGAGCCAATCAGAACAAAGTTTCCTCCAGGGTGTCATGACTCCCAGTACATATTCTCCTGGACTTGCTACTTTTATTTTGACAGTCACCATAATAACAATCCCACTTGGTGGTTTTATTTTGACAGTCACAAAAATAACAATCCCACTTGGTGGTTTTATTTTGACAGTCACAAGAATAACGATCCAAGCTGGTCTGTCCACTTGAGTGTCTGTGTTCGCTCAGTGTTAATGTTTAGAACGTTTTACTTTTTAAATTTTCTCACGATTTTAATCATTTCAACCTTGAAATTTAGTTTGAAAAACCTTCAAGTCCCGCTCACAGGACTTCCTGCTGTTTGTAGGGCATATCAGGAACCTGCATTTCCGTATCAACCAAAGTGGAATTTAAATTTGGAGAAAAGCATGAGGGTGAGGGTTGAAGAGTGAGATGTGTGATGTTTTGTGTCCATCAGGAGGAGAAGAAGTGCTTCGTGTGCTCCTCCCAGACGATGTACGACGAGGAGAACAACCCCTTCAGCCACACCATCGAGAACGTGGTCACCACCTTCGCCCCAAACCGCCTCAAGACCTGGTGGCAGTCGGAGAACGGTGAGAACAACACGCCAGAGCTCGTTCTCGTGGGAAACTCAGAGTAATGACCCGGCAGGAGATCACAGAGGCTCGCTCTGCAGCCAATCACAGCAGGCCTGAGGGGGCGGGGCCAACAGGTGGGAAACAGATGTGAGGCGGGACAGAAGGAGGAGTGTAATTAGACAGTTTGGTCCTGAGAGGTTTTCCAGCTGTGGCAGGTGAAGCTGATCTTTATTAGAACACACACTCACACACTCATCTCAAAGCCATGCTTTCTCACTTTGGAAGGGAACTAGAGGAAATGCAGGCGTGCACAGGGAGAACATGCAGAAATAATAGAGCCAATAATGGAATAATTTGCCAATAGTGTGATAAATGAAGGAATGATTGATTATAATTGAAGCGTTACCATCTAGTCATCTAAACTAAATGAAAACCTTTTTGATTTTAACAAGAAATGCAGCCATATGTATGTATTATCACAGTATTTACTGCAGTTATTACTTTTTAAAAGATTCCTTCACATAACAGATGATCGTCAAAATGTTCTTATGATAATGGATCAAACATCCTTTATTAGAAACTTTTTACAATATTGGTTTATTCTCATTTAAAATGGCGTCAATAATAAATTACTGCTTTCATATGTATTAAAATGGTTAAAATAATTCCATTATTGGTTTTATTACATTTAAAATGGTTACAAATATTACATTGTTGGGTTTATTGTATTTTAAATGGCCAAAATGAGTCTATTATCGGCAGCATTACATTCTTGGCTGTTACAGCCACTAGGGGCCAGTAATTATTTTTAACCGTCGTTTCACAGTCCAGATAGAAATCATGGGACAGTTTCTAGTTCAAATAAAACAAATCAATTGCCTCCTTGTTTCTAGTACCAGAGTTTTAACCACGACACTAACGATCCACCCAGAGGTCACATGTTAACTGGCAAATTCTTTCATATTTGGGGGATAAATAAAATATGAAGTCAGAAGCATTAAAGTACTAAATCCTTTCCATGTATGAGAGGAACGGAAGATTTGTTGGCGTTCTGTGGCTCATTTATGACACACTGTGGAAAAAACCCTTTCTGCTTGTTTTGACTGAATATACATGTGTGGCTCTCTGGTTGTACTCTGCAGGACGTTAACCTTTTTTTTTAATCACTGGAAATGTCAGAGGCAGTGTGAACAAAGCCTCAGACGAAATCTTTCTACTGAGGCCCCGTTTCCATGACAACGTTTCACGTGACAACACCTCATCTGTTAAAACAAAGGAGGGTGTTTCCACTGCAGCAGTGGACACTGAGACAACGATGTAGTTAGTCTGCCGGGCCACTGGAGGGCGCTGGGGCTTGATTTTGTAATGAAACTACACAGACGTGTGCAGAGAACAAAACACTATAAAGGTGAAGAAAATAGAGAGAACCTGATCTGGAGGATAAAACTAGAATACGACTGCCAGTCAAACCACTGGGGGGTCGGCCATGTTGGTTTACCATGAATGAGCAGGAGGGAGGGGGAGATGTGCAGTAACAGGCTCTGTAGCCTCCATCAGTCTCTGCAGGAGGGAACAGAGACCGTGAAAGAATCTTTCCACCTTGAGAGCCGGATTAAAAACTTCATGGATACAGTGGATCAGAACACTGGTGCTGTGGAAACAGAACCCCCAAAGTGAAGAACGTTTTGCAGATACAGTCGTATTGGTTGTCGTGGAAACGGGGCGTGAGAGACTTTCATGCATACAACCTATAATGCAGATTTCTAACCACTAGGTTTGCTTTGCATCTGGAATACATGTCCACACACTGTAATCTCTAATAAATAACTAGATTTGCACAGATAAACTAGTTTATCATGTGGACCAGAGAATTCTTTCTCCAAGCTCAGATGCAAAAGAACCTAATGTTGATGTTTGAAATGATCCAATCAGCAGGAAGCAGGAAGTGACAAGGTGATGAGAGTTTATTCCCAGGAGAACAGTTACTTTAACTTTTCCAGTCTTTATCTTCCTGAAAAGGAAGAAAACCTCTTTGTTTAGTTCAACCTGGTGCTGCCCAGATAACTAATAGTCTGTAGGAACCTAACCTGGTTCACATGCAGCCCCTGCAGCCGGGTGTCCAGTTAAAACACAGAACCTGTGACTGAACTCTTCCAAACCAAGTGGAAGCAAGGAAATCTGAGCGTGTGTGAACTGGAGAGGAATCCTCTCCATGGCGTCACAAACCCTCATGAGCAGCTCGGCCCTCCTCCACCCACACATTCATGCACCGCTGCTCCCGCCGAGCGCTGGGAATCTGTCCGAGGCGTGAGTCGGTGTGTGAGCGGCGGCCCGCGGTGCCGATGGCTCTGGACCTGCAGGAAGCTGCAGACACAGCGGCTTCAGCAGGGATTTCCTGATTCCCACAGCAGCCTCACACTGGCGTCCTGCTGTCGTCCTCACCTTTAATCCCAGCTTCAAATTAGTAACTTGTCCTGAAGGTCCAACAATGGAAGACTTGGCCCCGTTCACACAACCTTTCAAGTGAAAATAC
This sequence comes from Lipophrys pholis, assembly GCF_963383615.2. Classification (NCBI taxonomy): domain Eukaryota; kingdom Metazoa; phylum Chordata; class Actinopteri; order Blenniiformes; family Blenniidae; genus Lipophrys; species Lipophrys pholis. The sequence continues at coordinate 561,043 of NC_137644.1, read as the reverse complement.
CTTGTTTTTGTAGTTTTGTGTTTACCAGACGTGGCACCAAGTCACACATAAAGTCAAGTCCCGTCTTATTTTCATGTCTTGTTTTAACATATTTATTACGTTCACCAACTAAAGGTGGGGCGAAGGTTATTGTTTTGGCTTTGTGTATTTTTTTATCTAATGGTATGTAGGTATGTATGTATGTATGTATGTATGTATGTATGTATGTATGTATGTATGTATGTATGTATGTATGTATGTATGTATGTATGTATGTATGTATGTATGTATGTATGTATGTATGTATGTATGTATGTATGTATGTATGTATGTATGTATGTGTTAATCTCCTGCCTGGGCGTGTTTCTCCTGCAGGTGTGGAGAATGTGACCATCCAGCTGGACCTGGAGGCCGAGTTTCATTTCACACATCTCATCATGACCTTCAAGGTGCTTTTTTCACTCCTCTCTCTCTCACACACACACACACACACACACACACACACACACACACACACACACACACACACACACACACACACACACACACACGCAGCATGCCTCCTACAGGTCATACAAGCAGCAGCCAGCAGTTCCAGGCAGCGTGGGCCAGCTGTGCTGGAGCAGAATTGTTCTGCTCTCCTGAGAGTGGTGGGAAACTGAGGATGAAGGGGGGGGGGTGAAGATGAGTGTGTAAGCTTGCCTCTCATCGCCGTCATGCGCTGGGCTTTGATGGCGTCCAGCTGCGGCCGTGCCTCTCATCAGCTCTGTGTGGAAGTCCAAACAGACATTTAGTCAGCGTGCTTCCTGTCCCAGCCTGTTTTCAGCTTCCAGCAGGAAAACACCAGCAGTTCCCCGGAACGCCGGGACTCCAGATCACCTCTGCATGAGTTCAGCAATGCAGAGAGAATTGACCAGAAACATCCTTCAGTGCTTCCGTCAGATGAGATCCTGATGAGGTGCTCAGAGCTTTAATGTCAGAACTAACGTCTCCTCCCTGTTTGTCGGCAGACGTTTCGCCCGGGGGCCATGATGATCGAGCGCTCCATGGACTTCGGGAAAACGTGGCAGGTTTATCGTTACTTTGGGTACAACTGCAACACGTCCTTCCCGGGCGTTTCCGCCAGGCCCATGGCCAAAGTGGACGACATCATCTGCGACTCGCACTACTCTGACATCGAACCGTCCACCGAGGGAGAGGTGAGCTTGCCCACCGACCTGCACCCTTCATGTCTTCCATCAATCCTTCTATTAAACATACATTTCATCTATCCAGAGGATTTAACAACTTTTCTACTGATCAGTCATCCATGCTCGAGTCGCTTCACGTCACCATGACGACACATTGAAGAAACCTTTCTATGATATTTTCCCTGATTTTAGTTCTTGTCATTTTAAAAGACGATACAACGATTCTTTGAATTGAATTCTATACATTTCTATATTTCTATATTCTAAATCTTAAAAACATCTTGATTCAGACGCCTTTGAAGCATTTGTCTTTTTTCAGGTCATATTTCGAGTGTTGGACCCGGCCTTTGAGATTGAGGATCCCTACAGCCTGCGCATTCAGAGTAAGACTTAAAAATAAAGGTTTTTCACTGTTTTTCTAGTTATAGATCAGAAACTGTGTCTTTATGTGTTGGAGTTAAAAGTTAGTTTAAAAGAAAAAAGATTATTTTAGGTGAAATACTTGACTTTTAGGGTTCAAACTAAAAAAAAAATCTATATCTTTTATAATTAAATACATTTTGAAACCAGATTTAGTTTTTTTGGAATCTCAATGATCTGAATTGATTTATTATATGAATCTATATTGGCTAAATGTGCACGTCAACGTTCCTTTTATATGAATTGTTTATTAAACAATATCTTCTCCCAGATTAGACCAACACTGAATAGAAAATGTGTTGGAAATGAATCCTCACAGATCATCAAACACATCTTCTGGGATCACTTTCTCCTGGTTTGTGAGTTTAACGATAAAAAGTGAAGTAACTTTCAGCAGAGAAAAGAAAATAGTGGAAATATTTCCCATGTGGAAGCGACTGTGACCCTGAACATTCGCCTCCGTCCACACGGAGACGAGTCTCACATCACACACACACGCAAGAATGTGGCTCCAACCCACTTTGTTATGTGAAACGTCTGAATGAGTTTATTGTGAAGCTCCAGAAGTGTGTTAATGTGTCCCACTCAGTCAGAGACCATCACGGTCTCATCATGAGGCCTCGGGGAGGAAACTGTCTTTGACATTCTTTCTACCTGATCATTGACAAACAGCTCCCTGCACTTCCAGCAAAGCTCATCTGAACTACTTTAACTTACCGATAGTATAGACCGTAGGGGCCCGTCTCCAAATGTTGTGTTTTCAGTGGCTCCGAGCATCTAAATGCCAGTAAACGGGCCCTGTTCGTACAGCCGGGAACTTCCAAAGTCACCAGTTGTGAGTTGGGAAATTCCCAGTTTTGAGGTTAGATGGTTGACATTACAACAACCAACCAGTCAGGCAACACAAACATCTGATAAATAACAACTAACAATGTCACGTTGTGATCATTAAAACCCAATGAGCCTTAAAAAGTCAATAATATGGACAGTTGTAGACACATGGACAGACGGGAGTTTGTCAATGAGTCAATTCTGCTTCTTGGATCAATTACAAATATCCAGCTTCCACAGTGGGAACTTCTGAGTTCAAAGCAATCCAAAGAAGTTTCCCACTTCCCAGTTCCTTGTGAGTCCCCTGCAGTGTGAATGGACGTGTTTGATGGTTCCTCCCTGCAGACATGCTGAAGATCACCAACCTCAGGGTGAAGTTCCTGAAGCTCCACACGCTGGGCGACAACCTGCTGGACTCCCGCGACGAGGTGACGGAGAAGTACTACTACGCCCTCTTTGACATGGTCGTCCGTGGCAACTGCTTCTGCTACGGACACGCCTCCGAGTGCGCGCCGATCGATGGAGCGCCGAGAGGAGCCGAGGGCATGGTAGGACGGGGGGGCTGTGAGGAGACGGGGGGGCTGGGTCTACTGAAGGTCTGCACGTAGGACAACAGTAACAGAAAGGACATTTGTTTGTGAATATGGACGATCGAGCGTCTCCACCAGGTCGTGTGCTGCTGTTATTGGGCTGTGAGACATTTCTGCAGCTGGCCCTCCTCCACTTTTCTTTGCATCTGAAAAATTCTGATTTTTACACTTTTTTCCTCCAAGACTTTCCTTCTAACTCCACATTCTCCATCCAATCACTGCATATACACGTTAATGTTCAGAACATATTGATCTCTGAGCATGTGTGTGGTTTCATGACAGAAACAAACAACAGCACCAACTAGTGGATCTACATGAGAACTACATGGTTTTCAGCCTTCCTGCCATTTCCATGGCAACGAATCTCGTTTTCAAAACGTTGCTGTGGAAATGAAAACGCAAGAACGATGCGTTTTCACTTGAAATGTTGAGGACATCAGGCACCAAACCATCCACTCGGACCAATTTTAAATACTACTAGTTACACAAATACTCATTGTATCAGTTTGAACCTGTTTCATTGATGTTTTCATTCCAACTGTAAACCAACAACATTCACTGCCCCCTACTGGATGTATTGATCAACAACCACAACAACGTAAAAGACGCATGACAACGTCGAACACAATGTCACAACTTGTGTGTGAAGGAAGCATATTTAGGCCGTCACATGATATTTTCTTGTCTCGTATCAAAAGTGAGCTCTGGAGAAGCTCACTCCAGAGCTGTCAGGACTTCTACCAGGATCTGCCTTGGAGACCTGTTTGTCCGGTGCTTGTTTGTCCATGAAGCTCTTCAGCCTGCCAGGGCTGCTACATGAATCAAACTTAATCCCTACATTGCTGAATTGACACGTAAAACCACTTTGTCTGCTGACCACTGCCTGTGTGTGAAGGTCCACGGCCGCTGTGTGTGCAACCACAACACCGAGGGGCTGAACTGCGAGCGCTGTCAGGACTTCTACCAGGATCTGCCTTGGAGACCTGCAGAGGGGCGAAACACCCACGCCTGCAAGAGTGAGACATAAATCAGCTTGTTTGTCCGGTGCTGTGGTCTGTTAATGCTGAAGGACAAGGACTTCAATAAATATGCTGGACACAAGTTTAAAGACAGGAATTACAGAAGAGGTTTGCTGCTCTTTGAATGAAATGTATTATCATGTCTGACTCTGTTGTTCTTCAGAGTGCGAGTGCAACCACCACTCCTCGTCGTGCCACTTCGACCTCGCCGTGTACATGACGACGGGCAACGTGAGCGGTGGCGTGTGTGACGGCTGCCAGCACAACACGGAGGGCCGGCAGTGCGAGCAGTGTGCACCCTTCTTCTACCAGCACCCCAACAGAGACCTGCGGGACCCCAATGTCTGTGAACGTAGGTCACCCCGCCGCGACCTCTGACCCCAGCACAGGCACCATCTGGAGCTGCAGAGGCTTCGTAGTCCTGAAGCACAAAGTATGATTGTAATTACCCGCTAAGTGTTGGTTACTAATGGAAACCACACACTGTGGCTCTGCACTCTGCACCTTATCATCTCGTCTTTTAGCACAAAGGAGAGGAAGTTTTCAACACAGCAGGACGCCAGTGAGGAAGAATAAATAGAAACTGAGCTCAGTTATGGTGGCAGAGTTCATTCATTGCTTATTGAAGACAGTTTAAGGAAGACGTCAGTCCTCCCTCCTCCGACTTGTTCTTCAGTATCAATGTGTCCAAAAGTAAAGAAGAGCTTCTGTTTCAGGACGAACTCTTCTTCTCTCTCTGGCACCACAACAAAAAACAGACTGTGGCGATTGTACAAGAACAGAAGCTGAATAGGTCTCTGCTTCATCGTGTTGATGCCAAACAGTTTGTGAGTTAGTCAGACTTTTATGGGTTGATAGAATCTCTCCTGACCTTTTCTGTTCTTGGTAGAGAATCTGTGAACAAAACTTCTGTCCTGAACAATCAGGGAGATTTGGTTTCATTTTACCGCCAGCTCAGTCCAGCAGACATAAGAACTTCTAACCTGCAGTGTGATTCTGTGAACCCCCCGGCTCGGTCCTCCCTGTGACACTGGGAGTGTGTGACTTCCTGTTTCCCTGCAGCGTGCAGCTGTGACCCGGCCGGGTCTCTGCAGGGCGGACTGTGTGACCCCCGGACTGACGTGGTGGCCGGGCTGATCGCAGGTCAGTGTCGCTGTAAAGCCAACGTGGAGGGCGAGCGCTGCGACCACTGCAGACAGGGACACTTCGGACTGGGAGAAGGACCGGACGGCTGCCTGCGTGAGTCTGGGAAGGCCCTGATAGCCCTGATAGCTCTGATAGCTCTGATAGCTCTGATAGCCCTGATAGCCCTGATAGCTCTGATAGCGCTGATAGCCCTGACAGCCCTGATAGCTCTGATAGCTCTGATAGCGCTGATAGCCCTGATAGCCCTGATAGCCCTGATAGCTCTGATAGCCCTGATAGCCCTGATAGCCCTGATAGCTCTGATAGCCCTGATAGCTCTGATAGCCCTGATAGCTCTGATAGCCCTGATAGCCCTGATAGCTCTGATAGCTCTGATAGCCCTGATAGCCCTGATAGCCCTGATAGCCCTGATAGCTCTGATAGCCCTGATAGCCCTGATAGCCCTGATAGCTCTGATAGCCCTGATAGCTCTGATAGCCCTGATAGCCCTGATAGCTCTGATAGCCCTGATAGCCCTGATAGCCCTGATAGCTCTGATAGCCCTGATAGCTCTGATAGCCCTGATAGCCCTGATAGCTCTGATAGCTCTGATAGCCCTGATAGCCCTGATAGCCCTGATAGCTCTGATAGCCCTGATAGCCCTGATAGCTCTGATAGCCCTGATAGCCCTGATAGCCCTGATAGCTCTGATAGCCCTGATAGCCCTGATAGCTCTGATAGCTCTGATAGCCCTGATAGCCCTGATAGCTCTGATAGCTCTGATAGCTCTGATAGCCCTGATAGCTCTGATAGCTCTGATAGCCCTGATAGCTCTGATAGCCCTGATAGCCCTGATAGCCCTGATAGCCCTGATAGCCCTGATAGCTCTGATAGCTCTGATAGCCCTGATAGCTCTGATAGCTCTGATAGCCCTGATAGCTCTGATAGCCCTGATAGCTCTGATAGCTCTGATAGCCCTGATAGCTCTGATAGCCCCGATAGCCCTGATAGCTCTGATAGCTTCACCTTCATCATCTGCCTGCAACGCCTGTGTGTCATTTCATGTTACCTTACAGCATCTTACACCTCACTGAAGACTCTGGAACACACTCCAACATAAACAATCAGCCATGACATGACATTAGCATTAGCATTAACATTAGCATTAACATTACCATCAACATCAGTATTAACATTAGCACTAGCATTAGCATTGACATTAGCATTAATGTTAGCATTAACATTAGCATTTACATTAGTATTAACATTAACATTAGCATTAACATTAGCGTTAACATATCATCAGTGGTACTTTGAGGTAACTTCTGGTTTAACCTGGATGAGAACGTTTCAGTTCCAGGGAGAGAATCAAACAGCTAATTGGACGTTCTCCACACTGAAGCTGCAGAACCTGATGAGTTTAAGAAGAAAGACGCCAAAAGTTTCAACGTTTCTCCTTCCACCCAAAAACAAAACCAAAAATTGATTGTGTTTCACATAAAGTTAAGATAGGGCCATTATCTGCTGTCTCATTTACTACATAATTCAGATTCTGACTCAAACTAAAGATACAAGCTGAAAGATGATCACTGCTAATCATTAAGCTGCTGTAAATAAAGTCAGAATAAAACAAGAGCAATCAGATATTTCTTACGTCTGCCAACGGTTGACCTGGACTTTCTGGATCACCTCTAAAGTTTAATGGAATCTTCCAGGGCCTGATATCTATCCTGTGAAAGGTTAGACAGAATCCATACAGTCATTTTGCCATAATCCTGCTAACAGACATACAGATAAATATAAGCAGATGGTTTTATTAGGTGATTGGTGGACATTAAAATGTGTTCATGCTCTGGGTTCTGCTCTGTGTTCTGCTCTGGGTTCTGCTCTGGGCTCTCCTCTGGGTTCTGCTCTGGGTTCTGCTCTGGGCTCTCCTCTGGGTTCTGCTCTGGGTTCTGCTCTGGGCTCTGCTCTGGGCTCTCCTCTGGGTTCTGCTCTGTGTTCTGCTCTGGGTTCTGCTCTGGGCTCTCCTCTGGGTTCTGCTCTGGGTTCTGCTCTGGGTTCTGCTCTGGGCTCTGCTCTGGGCCCCACTTCACACCCTGCTGGATTGTTGCTGTGTGTTTTGGCAGCTTGTACCTGCAACCCGCTGGGGACGCTACCTGGAGGACGGACCTGCGACTCCCACACAGGAAGCTGCTTCTGCAAGCGGCTCGTCCACGGAGACCACTGTGATCAGTGTCTGGTACTCATCTGACACACACACACACACACACACACACACACACACACACACACACACACACACACACACACACAGCTCTGAGTAAACGCCCTCCTCTTCATTCTGTGTGTGTGTGTGTGTGTGTGTGTGTGTGTGTGTGTGTGTGTGTGTGTGTGTGTGTGTGTGTGTGTGTGTGTGTGTGTGTGTGTGTGTGTGTGTGTGTGTGTGGTGGTGCAGCCGGAGCACTGGGGTCTGTCCAACGACATGGACGGCTGCAGGTCATGTGACTGCGATCAGGGCGGGGCCATCGACAACAAGTAGGTCCAATTAAAACAACACAAACAGGTGTATTGTGTAACCATGGCAACAGGTTTGAGATCATGCAATGTTCAAAAAAATCACAAAGGGACTTCATGACAGAAAATGTCTCTGGATTTCTTTATTAAAGGAGTTGCTGTTTCTATCATAACAAAACTTAATCGGAACTGAAATTTGACTCTTTATTAAAACAATAATGAGGACGTTAACTGACGGATTTGAACCCTTGACTTCCCTGAAAAAGTGAGTCAAATGTGTTTTTGAGGTGCATATTTAATTCTGCCTGTAATTTTGCATTTCTCAGCATCAAATTAATGAAGTTTTGTAAAATCGTGAAATTACAAAATTTTAACCTAAAATTGACCGATTTGATCTTTTCTGACTTTCTTTCTACGCATAAATCAACAGTGGATAAATATTGTGATTTATTTATTTATTTATTACTAAACTTCATGAAGCTTGTGGCAAAGAAAAGAGAAATGATAGCTAAATGCCTTTTTTCATTACCGTTTTAGCAGATAGTGTCAGATAATGTAGTAATACTGGAAGTCTGTGGTTCTAATTCACAGTGACACATTTTGTAAAGAGTTTCTGAGGCTTAACCAGCTGGAAAGGTGTTTTTACATTAACTAGTTACAGTTTGTCTAAAAATGCTCATTAATTAAGGGCAGCGGTTAAAATCAATGTTGACATACAACGCCTTTCACATTTCTTAAATTGTACTCCGACAGAAATATTCTAAAGTGAAAGTAAAAAGTACTTATCTGTAAAACAAATAATCTTAATTGCATTATGAATTGAAAGCGTCTAACTCAGTTTACTTGTATAAAATAGAAAAAGGTTTAAAAGCTAATTTCTGAAGTTTATAAAAAAAAAGACGATTGTAAAGAACTGCAGAGAGAAATTTCCTTAAATTAAATAAAATAAGAGGCTTGAACAATTTGTATTAAAATGAGCCAAAGAAGAAGGTGAGCATTAAAGTAGGAGGTTCCTCCTGTGCACAGCTGCGACCCTCGCTCAGGACAGTGCCAGTGCAGAGAGCACATGTTCGGACGCCGCTGCGACCAGGTGGAGTCCGGCTTCTACGTCATGGCTCTGGATCACTACACCTACGAGGCCGAGGACGCCAAACTGGCACCCGTAAGAGTTCTTATTGAACGATCCAGTTTGGTTCCTTCATGCTGCAGCGCTGAGGCCATGCTCTCCTTCCTCCAGGGTGTGACGGTGGTCCAGAGGCCCTACCCTCCGGACCGCAGCCCCACCTGGACGGGGATGGGCTTCGTCAGCGTGCCGGAGGGAGCCTACCTGGAGTTCAATGTCAACAACGTCCCAGAGTCCATGGACTACGACATCCTGATACGCTACGAGCCGCAGGTAACACAGCAGGCCTCTCATTTGGGAGGGAACCTGAACGGCGAGGCCTCGGAAGGAGGCGTGGCCTCGGAAGGAGGCATGGCCTCGGAGGGAGGCGAGGCATTGGAGGGAGGCGTGGCCTCGGAGGGAGGCGTGGCCTGGAGGAAAGAACCCTGTGGTTTCTTTCTTCTGCTTCTCCTTACCTGTCAATCAACCCACATTTGCCCCTAAACACACTCAAAACTCACAGATTTGGCAGCCTCATCAAGACTGGAGAAAAATGTAAGAAAATGAAAAAATTCACCCCCAGAGTGTCATAATGAGCTCTCTAGCGCCACCTAGACACACTAACGAGCACCACAGCACGTGAGAATGTGATAGAAAGACCTGATTTGTTCTGCTCATCAAGGGTCAAACAGAAATGACTGTGGTGTTTTATAAATAAAGTTCAACCGAATTCAATCAGGACCTAAAAATAAAATGCTGATACCCCTGACCTAAATCCAACAGGAAGTCCACAATTTGCCTTTCAAAGTAAGATTTTCCCCAAATTGACCCTCACGCAAACACGACCTCCTCTGAAGGCGAAGATCCTATCAGCTTCAAAACCCCTTTAACTGACGGAGGAGGCGCTCCGGCTCAAAGGGTCTCGACACACTTTTCATTTCATTCAGATTTAATTGGATTTTATTTGCCATCAAAGCGCCAAACGCTAAATCCCCCCGCCTACCTCCTCTCATTCAAATACATTGAAAAAAGTAGGAATGTCAGGAATCCAGGGATTTTCTTCATCGTTTATTATAGAGTCATATGGGAGGAAAATTGTGCGTCTGTGTCAAACAGCGCCTCCTAGTGTCCAGAGTTTACGTCTGACTGCTTCCAAACCCACACCGACTGAAAGGCGACAAATTCTCCTCTCAAGAAATGATAATTTTATCTAAATATTTGTCAGAAAACTGTAGATTCTGAGGAGTTGTTTCCAAAATATGTGGATAAAATCTGTCCTCTCCCACTGTGATGACATCACTACCTGCTGCTGGTCAGACACTGTGACATCATTCACACCAGGATTACATCATACCATGTTGATCTAACTGACCACTTCACCAGAGGGTGAACCTGATCAACATATCAGAGGCCTGTACTAGGAACCTGATCAACATATCAGAGGCCTGTACTAGGAACCTGATCAACATATCAGAGGCCTGTACTAGGAACCTGATCAACATATCAGAGGCCTGTACTAGGAACCTGATCAACATATCCAGGTTCTCTGTTTCCTGGTTGACTGATCCTGATCACCATTACCACCAAGCAGGTTATCAACTCACTAGTTCAACCCAGACCAGGTGTGAGCGTTCATGTGAAAGGGGCGGAGCTTGCAGCGTCTGACCAATCACACACAGAGAAACCCTCCAGAGCAGTTTCCAGATTACTGAAGGAGCAGTTAATCTCTGAGATTATGAAGAATTCAAACCCATCCAGCAGCTCAAAGCAACACTGCTGCTGCAGCCAGAACCAGAACCTTCCTGACTTGGTGAGATTAGAGCAGATTAATGGATCAGTGATATAAAGGAACAGCACTGTGATCACTCAGTTCCACTTTATTCCAGCAGAACGGTTCCAGGCAGAACTTCCTCACTGCTCTTCTTTTACTTTAGGTTCTCCATCACTGGTTCTGAGGCGGAGGTTCTCTTGTGTTTCCTGTTGGAATATTAATTCATCACCATGACGACAGGAGGAGTTCTGGTTCCATAAATTCATGGTTCTGCAGTTCTGTCAGGTGTGATCATGAACCTCATTATTCCAGATCAACCCTCGTGGAGATAAACAGACCTGGAACAAGTCAAGAACAAGAACCAGAACCTCCTTCAGAGCCTCAGAGACCAGGATTTATTTTATTATGTCAGAAAGATTGTTCTGGATTAATTTATCATCTCCTCTCTGCTGCAGCACAGAGCTGAACCCACCAATCACCATCATTTAAGAATGGGCGGGGCGTTTTCCAAGAGATCTGATTGGTCAGGAGGCGGAGCTCTGACTGCTTATCTAGAACATATCCTGCTCCAGAGCAGGTTAGACTTTCAGCGTCGGTTACCATGGTGATTTATCCTGGTGAGGAGTGAGCGAGAGTCGTAGTACAGAAACCCTGAGTTAATCCTGAAGTTATCTAGATAAGAGAAAATCAGAGTTAATCCTGAAGTTATCTAGATAAGAGAAAACCAGAGTTAATCCTGAAGTTATCTAGATAAGAGAAAATCCAGCTTCGAAGTACAGGCCTCTGCATCCCCTGACTTTCCAAATCAAAGCCCTAAACTCCTTCAAACTAAAAGTCCCTGTTTAATAAAATTACAATGTGGACTTCAGACTTCAGACTTCAGGCCTCACAAGGACCTCACACTTATTAATATTATCATCATCATCATCATCATCATCATCATCATCATCATCATCATCATCATCATCATCATCATCATCATCATTATTATTATTATCCATCCATCCATCTACTATCTCGCTAATCCAGTTCAGGGTTGTGGGGTCCTGTAGCCGATCCCAGCCTACTGTGGACCAGGGGGTCCACCCTGGACAGGACGCCTGTACTTTTATTACTTTTTCAGTAACATTTTCAGGCCTTTTTCCACCTCTTCCAATAACCATTAAGTTACAATTGACCAGTACTCACATTATTAGTAATCTATCTGGCTATTTGTAGCTTCATGAGCATTTTCAGTCATATGTAATTTTACTCATACTCAACTTTGATATACACCGTTTAATTTTTTTATTAATTTAAATACATTTTTTTGACGGTAGTGTTATCTTTATTAACTGTATTAGTCTATTTGTGAGAAGTCTGTTTTAAACTAAAATATTCTGTACTGATCGCCTGCATTTGACAATGTAATTAAATGTAGGTGAAAATTAAGTAATCCAACAGTATTTTTACTTGTAATTAAGTACAATTTAAGAAACGTGTCAGCAGTTTTAGCAGAGTACAGAATTGCAGGACTCTTGGTTATGTTGTTATGGGCGCTACAGAAACAAACTTCAATTGAAGGTGATTTAGGTGCCTGATATTTACCTGCGTGTGTGTGTGTGTGTGTGTGTGTGTGTGTGTGTGTGTGTGTGTGTGTGTGTGTGTGTGTGTGTGTGTGTGTGTGTGTGTGTGTGTGTGTGTGTGTGTGTGTGTGTGTGTGTGTGTGTGTGTGTGTGTGTGTGTGTGTGTGTGTGTCTGCAGCTCCCTGAGCAGTGGGAGCAGGTGAACATCCGAGTGCAGCGTCCCGTATTCAACCCTCCCAACTACAACAGCCACTGCAGCAACTCCATCCAGAGCGGGGATGAGCAGTCCATCTCTCTTCCACCTGGATCCAGGTAACGCACCACTGTCTGTACACACACACACACACACACACACACTCTCTCTGACCATGTGTTGTGTTGCAGGCATGTGCTGCTGGTCAGGCCGGTGTGTTTTGAAAAAGCTCTGAACTACACGATCCGACTCACTCTGCCTCTGTACTCGTCAGCCAGCGACGTCCAGAGCCCGTACACACTCATCGACTCTGTATGTCACACACACACACACACACACACACACACACACACACACACACACACACACACACACACACACACACACACACACACACACACACACACACACACACACACACACACACACACACACACACACTCTCCCTCTACTCTCAGTGTGTGGGCCTCACTGTGCCTGCAGTACCTCCTTCAATAGCTCAGTTGGTAGAGCGGAGGACTGCAGAGGCATTCAATCAGGCATCCTTAGGTCTCCGGTTCGAAGGAAAGCTTTTATGACATCATTGACTTTAGGTGCATTGAAGCGGGACATGTCTAAAACACTGACAACCAGAGGCCTTTATAACTTAGATATCTAAAGATATTTCAACAGTACGTCTCCCTTCAATAGCTCAGTTGGTAGAGTGGAGTACTGTAGAGGCAAACACACAGGCATCCTTAGGTCGCTGGTTCAAATCTGGTTCGAAGCAGAACTTTTAAAGGATAAAACTGATTCTCTCTGAACAGCTTCGTCTCGTAGTGAGACTTTATTTCCTGAAAGCTTTGCTTGTATGTTTATCAGATTGAGCTCCACTGTGAAGTATGTCTGACCTTTGAGCAAGTCAGACGGTGGTAAGTCAGATGGTTTCCATCCCCGTCTGACCCTGAGCCTTGGTTGTAGCTGGTGCTGATGCCCCGGGTCAGGGAGCTGGACATGTTTCATGGGACGGATGGTGACGGAGCGTGGGACACGTTCCAGCGCTACAGGTGTCTGGAGACCAGCCAGAGTGTGGTCAAAAGCCCCATGACGGACATCTGCAACGATTACATCTTCAGTGTCTCCGCTCTGCTGCACAAAGGAGCCATGGGTACGCAACGCACTGTGTGTGTGTGAATAGTGCCTGCATCAAAACAGGCAGCCAGTGTGGTGAGATTTCTAAACAACATCATTATACCTCTTTCCCAGCGTGCGAGTGCGACCCTCAGGGCTCGCTCAGTGCCGTGTGTGAGCCCAGCGGAGGCCAGTGCCGATGTCGGCCCAATGTTGGAGGCAGAAACTGTGACCACTGCGCTCCGGCGACCTTCCTGTTCGGCCCCGCCGGCTGCAGACGTGAGCATCGCCAAACGCTGACTGAAGCACCTCCGTTCCCGCTGACTTCTTCATGTTTTTCTTCTCTGTCGACCTGCGTTTACCTCCAGCCTGCAACTGCGACCCTCAAGGCTCCTTCTCCGTCTTCTGCCACGAGGCCGGCGGCCAGTGTGACTGCGTGACGGGCGCGACAGGCCGCCAGTGTTCCCACTGCCTGCCAGGCTTCTGGGGCTTCCCTCACTGCAGACCCTGCCACTGCAACGACCACAGCGAGTACTGCCACCTGCAGACTGGAGAGTGTCAGGGCTGCAGGGACTTCACCACTGGACACCACTGTGAGAGGTGAGACATCGTCACACCGTGTGAGTGTGTGTGTGTGTGTGTGTGTGTGTGTGTGTGTGTGTGTGTGTGTGTGTGTGTGTGTGTGTGTGTGTGTGTGTGTGTGTCAGTGAGACGTCTCCTGTTTATTATTTTGGCCAAAATATATTTCAAAGAGTTCTGCCTCCCTGACACTGGTGTGGTCGTTGATATTCTAATAGTGCTCCTGCCTGCAGCTCTTCTGAGAAAACAAGGACCATTTCTTGTCCCTCTCAGGTGTCTGGACGGGTACCACGGAGACCCTGAGCTGGGCTCCGGCGGCCACTGCCGGCCGTGCATGTGTCCAGACGGGCCGCGCAGCGGCCGCCAGTTTGCTGACAGCTGTTACACGGTGGATCACACCAACCAGCTGACCTGTGTGTGCAGCCAAGGCTACAAAGGTACGAAAACACCAAACATATAGACACCATATAGACACCATATAGACACCATATAGACACCATATAGACACCATATAGACACATGTGACACGTGGAGAACTTCAGTCGCCCTGTCCTCAACACAAGGTGAAAGCATCCCCTGAACTGTTTCCTGTTTCATCACCCCTCAAGGTGTGAGATGTGACGAGTGTGCATCCGGGTACTTCGGGAACCCCCTGGTGCCCGGCGGGCGCTGCTCGGCCTGCCAGTGCAACAACAACATCGACATGCAGGACCCGGGGTCCTGCGACGCTCGCACGGGCGTCTGCCTCAAGTGCCTGTACCACACGCAGGGCCACGGCTGCCAGCACTGCAAACTAGGTTACTACGGCAACGCTGCCACACAGAGCTGCAGGAGTGAGTACCCCACGCTCTGGTCCTCAAACAGAAACAATGAATGAATGGATAAAAGTGGGTCGTACGATAAAAATCCTGCTCATTGTGCATCATCATTGTAAGGATGTGTGATGTTTGTGTGCAGAGTGCATGTGTTACTCTGTGGGCACCGTCCACCAGGCGTGTTCCGCCCCCGATGACTGTCAGTGTGACCAGCGTGGCGGTCAGTGTCCCTGCCAGCCCAACGTGGTCGGTCAGAACTGCGACCGCTGCGCCGCAGACACCTGGAACATCGCCAGCGGGACGGGCTGCCAGCGCTGCGACTGCGACCCGGTCCACTCCGCCGGATCGTCCTGCAACGAGGTGGGTCAGACAGGGACACTGACTGGGACAGGACGTGGTCCACCTCAGTCCAGTTTCAATCTGGAACCACAAACAATGTAGGGACTGCTCCAGGAGACCAGGAGACCAGGAGGAATCAGGCCTTTACCATGTGGCTCTTCAGCTTCTCTGTTGTGTCTCCATGATGCAAGACAATCATATTTAAATCATAATTTCCTCATAGAATTTTCATTTTACTTCCATGTGCTTTTCAGCATTTCTGCTGTTTCCCTGTTGGGAAATGTTGTTTTCAAATCGTTAAACCTTTCTGAAAGGAAAACACAAAAATGATGTGTTTTCACCTGAATCGTTGTCGTGGAATCGACTTAGTTCATTTGAATAAATCAGCAGCTGTGATCCCCATGAATCCTTGTGGTGGACGTATGGAAGGGACATTCCAGACCAAAAATTGGGAGAAATAATGAGTGACTGAGTGACTGAGTGACTGAGTGACGTCTGGAGCTGAATCCAACAACAACATCGACACAGATCCAGTCGAGCAACAGAAGTTGGTTCTCATGATGCGTTCAGGTTTTTTTCTCTTGTTTCTCATCAGACAAAGTTGAAGAGAAACTCTTGGACGGGCAGAACATCTGTCTGAATTAGCCTCGTGAGCAGCTGCTGCCTGAGCCTGTCCACCAAACTCTCGTCTCTCTGTCGGCTGCTGTTTGCAAAGTGTTCTGACACAAAGTGCAGCCCAGACGAGAAACCTTGACCAACACGGGCAGTGAAGTGGTGAGACTGGGACTGTGGTCATCCTGTCTCATCACAGGTTTTGAACTCCAGCTGTTTGGGACTGGATTATCTCTCTGGTTTCTCTCCAACACACCAACTGGCATGTGAATGTGAAGCACTCAGAAATTGCACACACACATCCAAACATTCTGGTCTCTGTGTTTACTGGCTGCTTTCCATGTAAGGAAGGAAGTCTAAGAATACTCCGTGGAATAACAGAGGAGACTTTTCTACAAACACTACAAAGGTTCATTGTGTCTGCATGAGAAACAAAAAGCTTTGAAACACCCACACAGGTTTCCTCCAGCTGCATTTACAATAATATTCTGTGTTTGCAGATCACAGGACAGTGCCTTTGCAAAGCTGGTTTTGGAGGCAGGACATGCCGGGAGTGCAGAGAGCTTTACTGGGGGGATCCAGAGGTCAAATGTCACGGTAGGATCTCACCACCACCACTCAAACAGAACGGAACGAATCACTGAGATTTAAACATCCACTCACAGACTCTAGAGGCAAACATGTGGTCAAAACGGGCCCGCCAGAGTCCAATCTGTCCCAGGGGACGACGGCACTAACAGTAAAATCAGTAGAACCAGACAGAGGCAGGATCTGCTGAGCTCTGCTGCCCCCACGTCGCCATGAAACTCTGCTGGGAACCTCCAACTTAAAAGGTTTTTAAAAAGTTGAGCCTTCCGAGGTTATGAGCACCGTTGTTATGGCAACGGGGACTAACTCCACACTTACATACTTAACTGGGAAATGGGAAAAGTCTCATGTTGTAGTGGGAAAAATGCATGTTCACTTGGTCAGAGTGGGAACTTCCCACCGGGTAAAGTGGGCGGTTTTGGAAAGCCTTCTGAAACAAAAGTATGACTGCACTTTTAGTAGAAGATAAGAAAGGTACAAAGATTATATATATATATAATCTATAGTGTGTATATATATATGTACACTACCGTTCAAAAGTTTGGGGTCACTTAGAAATGTCATTATTTTTGAAAGAAAAGCAGTTTTTTTTTCAATGAAGAAACTTTAAACTAATCAGAAATACACTCTATACATTGTTACTGTAGTAAATAACTATTCTAGCAGCAAATGTCTGGTTGTTGGTTCAATATCTACAGAGGTGTATAGAGGCCTGTCCCTCCAGTGTTCTAATGCTCCAATGTGTTGCTCGTTGTGTCAGAAGGCTGATGGACGATTAGAAAACCCTTGAGCAATCATGTCAGCACAGCTGAAAACAGTTTAGCTGCTGAGAGAAGCTATAGAACTGAGCTTCCTCTGAGCAGCTGGAGGATCTGGAGCATCACATGTGTGGGTGGATTCAGGCTCCAAATGGCCAGAAAAAGAACTTTCATGTGAAACTCGACAGTCTGTTCTGGTTCTTAGAACTGAAGGCTATTCCATCACCAAGAAAGTGAAGATTTCCTCCAACGGTGTGTCCTAGTCCCTCCAGAGAACAGCAGTAACAGGCTCTAACCAGAGCAGGAAGAGAAGTGGGAGCAGGAAGAGAAGTACATTAGAGTCTCTAGTTTGAGAAATAGACGCCTCACAGGTCCTCAACTAGCAGCTTCATTAAATAGAACCGGCTAAACGCCAGAGTCTACCTCTCCAGTGAAGAGGCCACTCCGGGATGCCGGCCTTCAGGGCAGAGTGGCAAAGAAAGAGCCAAATCTGAGACTGGATAATAAAAGAAAAGATTAATCTGGACAAAGAACAGAGACATTGGACAGAGGAGGACTGGACAGAAGTGTTATGGACGGACGAATGGGAGTTTGAGGTGTTTGGATCACACAGAAGAACATTAGTGAGACGCAGAACAACTGAAAAGATGCTGGAAGAGTGTCTGACTCCACCTGTCAAGCAAGGTGGGGTAAGGTGATGGTGTGGGGTTGCTGTGGTGCTGGTAAGGTGGGGTAAGGTGATGGTGTGGGGTTGCTGTGGTGCTGGTAAGGTGGTGTAAGGTGATGGTGTGGGGTTGCTGTGGTGCTGGTAAGGTGGGGTAAGGTGATGGTTTGGGGTTGCTGTGGTGCTGGTAAGGTGGGGTAAGGTGATGGTGTAGGGTTGCTGTGGTGCTGGTAAGGTGGGGTAAGGTGATGGTGTGGGGTTGCTGTGGTGCTGGTAAGGTGGGGTAAGGTGATGGTGTGGGGTTGCTGTGGTGCTGGTAAGGTGGGGTAAGGTGATGGTGTGGGGTTGCTGTGGTGCTGGTAAGGTGGTGTAAGGTGATGGTGTGGGGTTGCTGTGGTGCTGGTAAGGTGGGGTAAGGTGATGGTGTGGGGTTGCTGTGATGCTGATAAGGTGGGGTAAGGTGATGGTGTGGGGTTGCTGTGGTGCTGGTAAGGTGGGGTAAGGTGATGGTGTGGGGTTGCTGTGGTGCTGGTAAGGTGGTGTAAGGTGATGGTGTGGGGTTGCTGTGGTGCTGGTAAGGTGGGGTAAGGTGATGGTGTGGGGTTGCTGTGGTGCTGGTAAGGTGGGAGGTTTGTTCAGGGGAAAAGGATTTTGAATAAGGAAGGCTATCCCTCCATGTTCCAGCGCCATGCCGTCCCCTGAGGACAGCGCTTGGTTGGAGCCAGTTTCATCCTCCAGCAGGACAATGAGCCAGAGCACCTCCAGAGGGTGGAGGAGTATTTAGAGGAGAAGCAGGCAGCTGGTATTCTATCTGGAATGGAGTGGCCAGCACCGTCACCACATCTAAACCCCATTGAGCTGCTGTGGGAGCAGCTTGACCGTATGGGACGCAGGAAGTGTCCGTCCAGCCAGTCCAACTTGTGGGAGGAGCTTCTAGAAGTGTCGGGTGACATTCCTCCAGATTACCTCAACAAATTGACAGCTGGAATGCCAAAGTACTGCAATGCTGGGATTACTGCAGATGGAGGATTCTTTGACCAAAGCAAAGTTTGAAGGAAAAAATTATTATTTCAAATAAATATGATTATTTCTAACCTTGTCAACGTCTGGACTATAGTTTCTATTTATTTTACAACTGGTGTGGTAAATAAAAGTGTGACTTTTCATGGAAAACACAAAATTGTCTGGGTGACCCCAAACCTTTGAACGGTAGTGTAAATATATATATATATATATCATGTTCTTCCCAGCACTCATAAGCATTTTTGTTATTGTGCTGTGAACACTGCGAACACAAGGAATATAACCGTTACGAAGGACTACCCACAAAATATTTGGCACGCTGGAAAAAGACGCCCCCTGGTGTCCATTGTTGGAAATGTCCGCAATTTGACAAGTTTCATAGAAGAAGGTGTTTTTTGTTTTTTTTAAACTTCATTTACAGTTTTTCTGTTTAATATACATACATATCATGCCAACCAGTGCCACACAAACGGATCCAATTATGCATATAAACACGTACCGTCAAACTTAGAACACCCCCCCCCCTAAAAACAAAAAAATAAATAAATAAAATGGATAAAATAAACCAAAAAGCTGCAGTAAATGCAGTCATGTAAAGTCAGACATCAGCAAATGACAACTTCTCCACAAATTCAATAAAAGATGACCATGTTTTGTGATATTTACTTAGAGACCCTTGTATACTGTATCTTAAGTACTCCATCTGTTGGTAGAACATTACTTGTTGGGGGAGGGGGGTTGGGGTTCCCACGTGTTCATCCACTCATTAGATCCAGATGTTTTCTCCAGAAATCTCAGGCATCTCATTTTGGTCATGGACCGACAGCTGGAGGACCCAGGAATCCTGACTTATTCCCTCAGGGTGCTTTAAGCTGTTAAAGCAGCTGGACTTGGCTTCCTATCTGCACAGAAGATGTAGTACAGCTCCAGTTCATGGGAACTCCAGACCACCTCAGTGAGAAATGTGTGGGAGACATCTCCACGTCCATATGGAGACGAGCACTGATAATAAAGCCTCATACAGATGAAGAATTCAGTTAAACCTGCAGATGAAGCTGTTTTCAGCAGTTTAATGTCAGCGGTGATTTCAATGGTTTTCCTTGTTTTGGTTAAAAGCTGATAATCCCAACGTACATACAGACGTGACAACAGACAGGTGTGACGTTTCACTGTGAGAGAACCAGGATCTGCAGCTCCTGCTCCACAAATGAATGCCACAGTGCGGACAGTGGGACACTGAGGGGCCTGAATTCCTTCGTTCTGACTCATACGAGACGCCTCTGTGGTTTTTAGGGAGGTACCGTCCTGCAGAGGGACTGACGTGACCTCCAAGGTCACATTCATGTCTCTGTTTACTGGAGTTAATGGGCTTGAATGAAAGTGGGACGACATCAAAACTTTAAAAAAAATTTTTTAATAATTTTATTTATGTAATATGAATCACAGACATCATTGTATCCAAAAGTGTGCAATTTTTTCTTTACATTTTGAACAATTTGGACCAAAGACTTGAACCCTCCCCTCACCCCAACCCCCCCGAGCCTCTTGAATGATTAAAGTGCAAGTATTATGACAAAATAGAGATAATAGAAATATATATATGTACAGAAATATATATATATATATATGTACAGAAATATATATATATATATATATATATATATATATATATATATATATATATATATATATATATATATATATAAGGGGGAAAGAAAAATAATGAAATAAATAATATGTACATACATCTGCATAGTACATACCCTCATATAAAGACACGTCTACACACATACCTATATGTACTCGTACAGCTTCACATCCAAACATATGAACCATGTATATACTCGGACACATCCGTATACCTGCTTGAATAGCTGTCATTGGCAGTGCAGAGTAGATATCGATGGCTGTGAATACTTTGTGGGGGGGGGTCATCTGCTGCTGGTGGACTGACATAGAGGGATGTAGAGCTCATATATGCCCCCACACTGGGTGCTTACTGAAAGAGCTCCTGAGCAGTGGTCTACAGTGGGAGTCCAACCTGTTAGGTGAACCTCTAAGTGAGAACGGGATCTTTTCCAGTTTAAGAAGAGAGAGAATGTCATGAAGCCAAACTTTGATTAAAGGTTGTTGGGGAGATTTCCAGAACCAGAGGGTTCTTCTACGGGCAGTAAGGGAGGTAAAGGCTATGACATTACTTTGAATGTTTGTAGTACGAAGGTCGTCTGGAGGTTTGCTGAAGACGGCGATATGTGGAGTTGGAATTATATTTATGTCCAAAACATTTGAAATAGTTTTGAAGCATTGTTGCCAAACTTTGGACAGTTTGGGACATGACCAAAACATATGAGTAAGATTGCACGGGGTTTGTGAGCACCTATTGCAATTCTGATCAACTGTGTCTGGATAGAGCTTCGAGAGTCTCTCCTGGCTTTAGTGTCCTCTGTGCAGGACCTGACATTGTATGAGACAGTCTGACACCGCTGGATGACCAGTTAACGGCCATTAAGGCGCCCTCCCAGAGGTCCTCAGAGAAATTTAGTTGGAGTCCTGACTCCCAGTGTACCTTGGTTTTTTTAACAATAGAGTCATTCATAGGAGAGAGTACTTTATAGAAGGAGGTGTGGCCTTTTGTTAAGGTTTTAGCCTTAAGAACCACGTCTATTCCGCTGGGTGTTGGAGTCTGTGGGAAGGGCAGAGTGTGCGTTTCTGCAAAGTTCCACAGGTGAAAGTACCTGAAGAAGTCTGATTTATGAAGGTTAAAAGTAGAGATTAATTGATCAAACTTGCAAACACACCATCCATGTACAGGTCTCCCAAAGTACTGAGCCCCTTTTTGTTTCAGGTAGTGAACCGTGGGTCTTTACTGGAGTAAATAAAGGATTATTGTAAATAGGAGACGCTAGAGGGACAGTGAGCCGTCCAAAATGATGTCTTACTTGTGCCCAAATTTTAGGAGTTCCAACAACAACTGGATTAGAAGTAAAATTTGAGGGGGTGAGGGGCAAGGTACTGCAAGGTGAAGCCAGCCGTGATGAGGAGCATGAGGCTCACTTTGGCACCACTTGAGGTGAGGAGTAGTAACCCATGCTGTAATCTTGGTCGTGGTGGCTGCCCAATAGCAACCAATAAGGTTTGGTAACCCCAGCCCCCCCCACTGATCTGTCCCTGCAGAGCAGTGTCCAGCTTGTCCTGGGACGTTTGTTAGCCCAGATGAATAATGAGATAATATTACTTATAGTTGTGAAAAATAACTTTCATTTTAATAATTTGTATCCTACCTGCTAAAGATAAATGTAGATAATTCCATTTTTGTAAATCTGATTTAACTGCCGTTGTTAATGAGGTCAGACTCTGCTCACGCATAGTTTGCATAGATTATGTTATTGTTATGCCAAGATATTTCAATCCTGTGTTGGCTGGTTTAAAAGGGATGGATGAGGGTGGTATGTCTTTGGCTGATTGGTTTATTGGGAAATATTCACTTTAACAATGTTAAGTTTATATCCAGCTATACTGCCGAAAGAGTGTAATAGTGCCAGGAGGATTTTTAACATAAAGAAGCAGGTCATCTGCATATAATGAAACCCGATGCCCCATCTTTCTATCCCCTCAATCCCGCCTCCCTTTTTAGAGCAGCTGACAATGGCTCAATGGCCAGTGCAAACAGCAGTGGAGATAACGGGCACCACTGTCCGGTGCCCCGAAAAAGTGAGCGCTGATTATTTGTGCACACTGAAGCACAGGGAGAGGAGTAGAGTACTTTGATCCATGAGATAAGGTTGCTATTAAACCCAAACTGTCGCAGGGTAAAAGAAAAGAAATGCCCACTCCACCCTGTCCAACACCTTCTCGGCATGAGAGACAAAATGTTCTCTGGGACATTTGAGGGAGACGGTGAGAGGAGGACATTGAGGAGTGTTCTTATGTTGGCGTATGAGTGTCTTCCTCTTATAAATCCTGTCTGGTCATCTGAGATGGTCAGGGACACGACGGACTCAAATCGACGAGCTAGTAGTTTTCCAAGTATTTTAACATCTACTGGGAGGAGTGATACTGGGCGGTAGGATGCACAGTTTAGTGGGTCTTCACTCTTCTGGTGAATGAAGGTGATGGAAGCTTGCATTAGTGTGGCGGCAGGGTGCCCTGAAGAAATGAATGCTTGAACATGTCAAGTAGGAGTGGAGCTCACTGGTCTGAGAATCCTGGTGAAGAATTCCACCGGGTATCCGGGGCCTGGGGATTTGTTCATTGACCATATTGCTTCCTGGATTTCAGACAGAGTGAGGACAGTGTCCAGTTTAAATGGTTTTCGGGTGAGACCTCGGGCAGGTCTGGTTTTTCAAACAAATAATTTAATTGACTTTCGTCTGTATGAGATTCTGAGGTGTGCAGCTGGGAGAAGAATGATTTAAATCCACTATTTATTTTGTCTGGGTCAAAGGTTATGGAGGCTGATTCTTCTACTATCTGGATCATTTGGTCCGATGCTGTTCTTGCTTTCAGCTGGTTTGCTAATAGGCGTCCAGCTTTGTCACCGTGTTCATATACGAGTCCTCCAGAGCGAAGGAGGAGCTGTTCAGCTTCAGAGGTAAGGAGGACATCGAGTTCGGTCTGGAGTCTTATTCTTTCTTTGTACAAGTCTGGTGTGCCGGCAGTTGAGAGGTTATCCAAGTCTCCGATGGATTCCTCTAATTCTTTCTGACGAGACCTCAGCAATTGAGGTGAAAGAAATAATTCTACCCCTTAGATAGGCTTTGAGAGTGTCCCATAATATAGACGGGGAGGTTTCATTATTCATATTAGTTTCACAGAAGGATGTAATGGAGTCAGAGACGTACTTACTTAAGACTTACTAGCATCTGCTAGTAAAAGAGGGTTCAGACTCCAATGTCCCTTTGGTTTCGTACTAAACTGGAAGTCTAATAGTACCGTGGAGTGGTCCGACACTGTGATGGGCAAATACTGGGTGGAGACAATTGCAGAAGAAAGTTTTTTATCTATCAGGAAATGGTCTATGCTCGAGAAGGAACGGTGTGCATGAGAAACAAGGGAGTATTGTTTAGTGGAGGGGTGTAGAGGTGGCCAGGGGTCAACAAGTCCATATTGTGCTATAAATGTGGACAAGGCCTGGGACATTTTCGTCGATGTGGCAGATCGTGTGACAGACCTGTCCAGGTCTGTTTAATTTTCTGTGATCAGAGTTACATCGGTGAGTCTCTTGAAGAAACATGACGTCTGCATTTAGGTGTTTGATATGTGTCATCATTTTTGTACGATTGATTATAGTGTTGAGCCCACCAGTGTTTAGTGAAATGATCCTCACAGCCCGTCCACCACCAGCGGCACCCCTGTTGGTTAAAGCCATGATCCAGCATGCAGTAGGAGGTTGGTAGGTCAGTACCAAGGAGCAAGCAGCCAGATGTGATGTGAACCTCTGCACAGAGACAGCGCAACAGGAGTGTGGCAGTAGAGCATGCCACCGTCGGGTTCCCCCACAGAGGCGCAGAGTCAAGAGTTCCCATAATCATAGTTCTTTTAATTAAAGTCGCACCAAAACGTTCCCAAACCAATTCTGCACAAGGCTTTTCAGTCTCTGTGCTCCCGCCTGTCACACCCTTGTGTCTGGTGGCTCCTCCTTTATGCCACAATGAGATAAACACAAACATAATACAAATTCAAAATAAGCAGCAATCCCATTAATCAGAACTATATCCAACTCTTCATACTTCCCTTTCTGGGTCATCTTTCCTCTTCTTCTCTGTCTCGGCTTTGAGCTTCTTTATACTATTTGAAACCCCCAGAGTCATGAGTGTGAAACTTGAACATGTTCATGACTGAAATACAGTGGATGAGCTACTTAGAAATGAAAATTAAATGGTAAATTATAGAAAGAATTCACTCTCCATTATAAAAAGAGTGTCTAACTATACTCTTGTGCAATGTATGTATAGATATGAGAGAGGTATTGAATACTTGAAGCAATTCAATTGTCACAACAGAGTGAAACAATGAGTACAACTGAAATACAGTGCATTAGACACTTGGGTTGAAAATGAAATGGTTACTTGTGGTGATAATTCCTTCTCCATCAGCTTATGAACTTGTCTGTTGCTTGATTATCAAACTATCCATCAGAAGAGTGAAGCGGTGAGGCTCCAGCCCTCTGCTCCAGGCCTCTGCTCTGCTCCAGGCCTCTGCTCTGCTCCAGGCCTCTGCTCTGCTCCAGGCCACTGCTCCAGGCCTCTGCTCTGCTCCAGGCCTCTGCTCTGCTCCAGGCCTCTGCTCCAGGCCTCTGCTCTGCTCCAGGCCTCTGCTCCAGTCCAACACCACTTTTAGCTTATTTGAAGGCAAACAGAGGAACCAGGTATATTGTCCAAGTAAAGTAAGATATATGACTGGTGCTAAGGCATAAAAGGTTCCTGTTTGAAACAAGCTTATCGATGTGTAATGTTAATGCCGCCTCCTCTGTAAGGTTACCTAGCACCAAGGCTAATTAGGCCTCTGGGTTTGTTGATATTCATTCTTCATTCATATTTCTGCGGCTGCGTCCCTCCAGGTCAATAGCCTTCGCTGTTAGCTTGGTGTTGCTGGTCTGAAGTGCTACACACCTCTCTTCCAGTGTCTTGCAGCTCGACATGGGATTCCAAAGAGTCCACACGTTGACCATGTTCTGTCATCGTTGACTGTATTTTGTCAAGTCTCACTTCTAAGGCTGCGAATGAGGCTTTACCGTCGGCTACGAGGCTCAGTGGGCCTCAAGCATGGCGGCTATGCTAGTTAGCGCTGTGTCACTATTAGTCACAGAGGCGTCCGTTTCTGTCTTTATTGTCGACTTTGTCTACTTTGACATGTGTTTGGGCTGGCTGAGGTTCAAATCTTAGTTACTGCACTCGTAGCAGATTGGGGTTTGGGGAAAAAGTGGATTTTTAAAGTTATAGCTGCAGGAGACTGAGATGGTGCTCCCTATCCCATGTTCAAAAAAACTTTAAAACTATTGTACTCTATGAAGATCTCACCTAACTTACATAGATATTTATATTGGAGGATTTCTGGATATATTAAATATATAGTTTTTCTTCTTCTTTTGGGTTCAACAGCAGTTTGCATCCATAAAGTTGCACTACCATCATCTGCTGGTTTTACCAATCTACATTGTTTCCCACTGCTCTCGTTGTCCCTGAGGACTGTTTCTTCTTCTTCTTCTTCTTCTTCTTCTTCTTCTTCTTCTTCTTCTTCTTCTTCTTCTTCTTCTTCTTCTTCTTCTTCTTCTTCTTCCTCACTTGGGTTCAACAGCAGTTGGCATTTGTGAAGTTGCCCTGCTGCCATCTGCTGGTTCCAATTAGTCCATACCATCCCCCCCCCCCCCCCCCCCCACACACAAAAAAAAACAGGAAGAAAGAAAGAAAGAAAGAAAGAAAGAAAGAAAGACACTAAATGTACAAAATCAGCACTTGAAACTATTTTTGAGCTTCATTTGAACATTTTTTGCAAAACACTTGCCTTCAGCACATTGTCAGTTTCAGGTGTAGATGGTTTGATGGTTCTGTTTCTCGCCTGCTCCTACGTCTCGTCCAGCTTGTGACTGCGACCTTCAGGGAATCTCCAGCCCGCAGTGTCACCGCACCACAGGTCAGTGTGCCTGTCTGGACGGATTTTCAGGCCCCAAGTGTGACAAGTGTGCCAGGGGCTACTTTGGAGAGTTCCCCCGCTGTGAGCGCTGCCACGAGTGCTTCGCCGTGTGGGACGTCGTGGTCGGCGAGCTCACCAACCAAACCCACCGCCTGCAGGCTCACGTCGCTGAGCTCCAGACCAGCGGGGTGACGGCGCCATACAAGGAGTTAGTCAGCAGCCTGGAGAAAAACGCCCAGGCTGTTCGGGATATAATCGAGAAGGACCCTGCAGCCGTGAAGCTGGAGAAGGTTGAGGAGCTGATGCAGCAGATCACGTACGTAATCCAACAAAACAAAGACTTGCTTGGGTTGACACTCAACGCCTCGTCACTCTGTGTCCTGTGTTTGTCCTCAGTGGTGTGATGTCGTACCTCAACGGGAAGCTGAACACGACCGAGCAGACGCTGAACCAGATCAACAGTGACGCTAACACGACCGAGGTCAGCCTGGACTCGCTGACCGACGAGGCCGCGTGGCTGGAGCATAGAGTCCAGGACATGGTTCAGCAGGTCCACGACATCAAGAACGCCAACATCCACGGTGAGACTGACCTGCAGGGAAACAAGCACATCGTCAGCATATCGGTTCACATCTGTAGCTGCAAACACAAAACCACTGTTTAGTAAAACTAAACTTCCTTGTTTTCAATATTAAAGTCAGAGACATTATTGACTTCAATATTCTCAGTCGGGTGATTATGTTGCATGTAGTTCTATACTTCTGTTGTGTTGTAAATGATTCAGTCTGGATTTTTTTGGCTGTTTCAAGGTGCGATGGGAACCATCTCCGAGGCGCACTCACAGTCCACCGCCGCAGAGCTGCGTGCCAACGCCACCACCAGCGACCCTGGGAGCACGCTGGAGCACTCGGCCGCGCTACGCAAAGCCGCTGAGGACAAAATGAGCCACTCTCAGAAGGAGTTTGACCGAAGGAACCAGAGACACACGCAGAAGCTGGACAAGCTGTCCAAAGAGATGGACAAGCAGGACCTGAGTCCTCTCAGTGTGAAGGTGAGGACGATAAAACACGGCTCTGAAAACTCTGGTCTCCTTCCTGAACAGAGACGAACTTCATGTGCTTCCTGTGCAGTTGTGTGGAGGCGCAGCTGAAGGCGACTCCTGTCCAGACTGCGGTGGGTTGGGTTGCATCGACAGCGACGGAGCTCCTCTCTGTGGAGGAGAAGACTGTGGAAGAATCATCACAACCTCCAAAAGCGCTTTGAAGTCCGCCGGCGACCTGGAGCAGGACATCCTGGCAGCCATGCAGGAGGTGGACAAGCTCTCCAGGATGGTGAGAGCAGCTCTCAGCTGCTTTTCAAAGAGTGTGAGTGGCTGTGAGCAAACCTCTGGTCTGGCTCTGTACAGGTGTGGGAGGCCAACAACCGTGCCAACGAGGCCAAGGCCAACGCTCTGGAGGTCCTGATCAAGTCCAACCGCAGCCGGGAGCGAGTGGAGCAGAGCAACGAGCAGCTGCGCAACCTCATCAAGGAGATCCGAGACCTGCTCACCAGTGAGAGCAACGCAGTCCACACAGGGTTAACCTGCATCCTCACTCACACGTAACCTGCGTCCTCACTCACACGTCCACACAGAGTTAACCTGCATCCTCACTCACACGTCCACAGAGTTAACCTGTGTCCTCACTCACACGTCCACACAGAGTTAACCTGCATCCTCACTCACACGTCCACAGAGTTAACCTGTGTCCTCACTCACACGTCCACACAGAGTTAACCTGCGTCCTCACTCACACGTCCACAGGGTTAACCTGCGTCCTCACTCACACGTCCACACAGGGTTAACTTGCGTCCTCACTCACACGTCCATACAGGGTTAACTTGCGTCCTCACTCACACGTCCACAGGGTTAACCTGAGTCCTCACTCACACGTCCACACAGGGTTAACTTGCGTCCTCACTCACACGTCCACACAGGGTTAACCTGCGTCCTCACTCACACGTCCACACAGAGTTAACCTGCGTCCTCACTCACAAGTCCACAGAGTTAACCTGCATCCTCACTCACACGTCCACACAGGTAACCTGCGTCCTCACTCACACGTCCACAGAGTTAACCTGCGTCCTCACTCACACGTCCACACAGAGTTAACCTCCGTCCTCACTCACACGTCCACAGGGTTAACTTGCGTCCTCACTCACACATCCACACAGAGTTAACCTGCGTCCTCACTCACACATCCACACAGAGTTAACCTGCGTCCTCACTCACACGTCCACAGAGTTAACCTGCATCCTCACTCACATGTCCACAGAGTTAACCTGCATCCTCACTCACACGTCCACACAGAGTTAACCTGCATCCTCACTCACACGTCCACACAGGTAACCTGCGTCCTCACTCACACGTCCACAGAGTTAACCTGCGTCCTCACTCACACGTCCACAGAGTTAACCTGCGTCCTCACTCACACGTCCACACAGGGTTAACCTGCATCCTCACTCACACGTTCACACAGAGTTAACCTGCGTCCTCACTCACACGTTCACACAGAGTTAACCTGCGTCCTCACTCACACGTCCACAGAGTTAACCTGCATCCTCACTCACATGTCCACAGAGTTAACCTGCATCCTCACTCACACGTCCACAGAGTTAACCTGCATCCTCACTCACACGTAACCTGCGTCCTCACTCACACGTCCACACAGAGTTAACCTGCATCCTCACTCACACGTCCACAGAGTTAACCTGCGTCCTCACTCACACGTCCACACAGGTAACCTGCATCCTCACTCACACGTCCACACAGGTAACCTGCGTCCTCACTCACACGTCCACAGGGTTAACCTGCGTCCTCACTCACACGTCCACACAGAGTTAACCTGCATCCTCACTCACACGTCCACACAGGTAACCTGCGTCCTCACTCACACGTCCACAGAGTTAACCTGCGTCCTCACTCACATGTCCACAGAGTTAACCTGCATCCTCACTCACACGTCCACACAGAGTTAACCTGCATCCTCACTCACACGTCCACACAGGTAACCTGCGTCCTCACTCACACGTCCACAGAGTTAACCTGCGTCCTCACTCACACGTCCACAGAGTTAACCTGCGTCCTCACTCACACGTCCACACAGGGTTAACCTGCATCCTCACTCACACGTTCACACAGAGTTAACCTGCGTCCTCACTCACACGTTCACACAGAGTTAACCTGCGTCCTCACTCACACGTCCACAGAGTTAACCTGCATCCTCACTCACATGTCCACAGAGTTAACCTGCATCCTCACTCACACGTCCACAGAGTTAACCTGCATCCTCACTCACACGTAACCTGCGTCCTCACTCACACGTCCACACAGAGTTAACCTGCATCCTCACTCACACGTCCACAGAGTTAACCTGCGTCCTCACTCACACGTCCACACAGGTAACCTGCGTCCTCACTCACACGTCCACAGAGTTAACCTGCATCCTCACTCACACGTCCACACAGGTAACCTGCGTCCTCACTCACACGTCCACAGGGTTAACCTGCGTCCTCACTCACACGTCCACACAGAGTTAACCTGCGTCCTCACTCACACGTCCACAGGGTTAACCTGCGTCCTCACTCACACGTCCACACAGGGTTAACTTGCGTCCTCACTCACACGTCCACACAGGGTTAACCTGCGTCCTCACTCACACGTCCACACAGGGTTAACCTGCGTCCTCACTCACACGTCCACACAGAGTTAACCTGCGTCCTCACTCACACGTCCACACAGAGTTAACCTGCGTCCTCACTCACAAGTCCACAGAGTTAACCTGCATCCTCACTCACACGTCCACACAGGTAACCTGCGTCCTCACTCACACGTCCACAGAGTTAACCTGCGTCCTCACTCACACATCCACACAGAGTTAACCTGCGTCCTCACTCACACGTTCACAGAGTTAACCTGCGTCCTCACTCACACATCCACACAGAGTTAACCTGCGTCCTCACTCACACGTCCACAGAGTTAACCTGCATCCTCACTCACATGTCCACAGAGTTAACCTGCATCCTCACTCACACGTAACCTGCGTCCTCACTCACACGTCCACACAGAGTTAACCTGCATCCTCACTCACACGTAACCTGCGTCCTCACTCACACGTCCACACAGGTAACCTGCATCCTCACTCACACGTCCACAGAATTAACCTGCGTCCTCACTCACACGTCCACAGAGTTAACCTGCGTCCTCACTCACACGTCCACACATGGTTAACCTGCATCCTCACTCACACGTTCACACAGAGTTAACCTGCGTCCTCACTCACACGTTCACACAGAGTTAACCTGCGTCCTCACTCACACGTCCACAGAGTTAACCTGCATCCTCACTCACACGTCCACAGAGTTAACCTGCATCCTCACTCACACGTCCACAGAGTTAACCTGCGTCCTCACTCACACGTCCACACAGAGTTAACCTGCATCCTCACTCACACGTCCACACAGGTAACCTGCGTCCTCACTCACACGTCCACACAGGTAACCTGCGTCCTCACTCACACGTCCACAGAGTTAACCTGCGTCCTCACTCACACGTCCACAGAGTTAACCTGCGCCCTCACTCACACGTCCACACAGGTAACCTGCGTCCTCACTCACACGTCCACAGAGTTAACCTGCATCCTCACTCACACGTCCACACAGGTAACCTGCGTCCTCACTCACACGTCCACAGGGTTAACCTGCGTCCTCACTCACACGTCCACACACAGTTAACCTGCGTCCTCACTCACACGTCCACACAGAGTTAACCTGCGTCCTCACTCACACGTCCACACAGGTAACCTGCATCCTCACTCACACGTCCACAGAGTTAACCTGCGTCCTCACTCACACGTCCACAGGGTTAACCTGCGTCCTCACTCACACGTCCACACACAGTTAACCTGCGTCCTCACTCACACGTCCACACAGAGTTAACCTGCGTCCTCACTCACACGTCCACACAGGTAACCTGCATCCTCACTCACACGTCCACAGAGTTAACCTGCGTCCTCACTCACACGTCTACACAGGGTTAACCTGCGTCCTCACTCACACGTCCACACAGGGTTAACTTGCGTCCTCACTCACACGTCCACACAGGTAACCTGCATCCTCACTCACACGTCCACACAGGTAACCTGCGTCCTCACTCACACGTCCACAGAGTTAACCTGCGTCCTCACTCACACGTCCACACAGAGTTAACCTGCGTCCTCACTCACACGTCCACAGGGTTAACCTGCGTCCTCACTCACACGTCCACAGGGTTAACTTGCGTCCTCACTCACACATCCACACAGAGTTAACTTGCGTCCTCACTCACACATCCACACAGAGTTAACCTGCGTCCTCACTCACACGTCCACACAGGGTTAACCTGCGTCCTCACTCACACGTCCACAGGGTTAACCTGCGTCCTCACTCACACATCCACACAGAGTTAACCTGCGTCCTCACTCACACGTCCACAGGGTTAACCTGCGTCCTCACTCACACGTCCACACAGAGTTAACCTGCGTCCTCACTCACACGTCCACAGAGTTAACCTGCGTCCTCACTCACACGTCCACAGAGTTAATCTGCGTCCTCACTCACACATCCACACAGAGTTAACCTGCGTCCTCACTCACACGTCCACACAGAGTTAACCTGCGTCCTCACTCACACGTCCACAGGGTTAACTTGCGTCCCCTCACTCACACGTCTGACGTGTCATACACCAAAACTGTCATTTCCACCAGAGCAGCGTAATAATTCCTACAGAGAATGCTAAAAACGATGGATGAAACCTGAGCTGACTTCGTTGTAGCCTCTCTAATAAAGTAAAACTCAGTGGATTCACTCTAAACTCACACAATGTGTGTTCCAGACGAGAAGGCCGACGTGTCTGTGATCGAGGCTGTGGCCAACGAGGTTCTGGCCCTGGAGATGCCGACCTCGACCGAGAAGCTGCAAGAGCTGACGAAGGAGATCAAGGAGAAGGTGGGCGCTCTGACCAGCGTGGAGTCCATCCTCAGCCGGAGCGCCGAGGACATCAAGAAGGCTGAAGAGCTGCTAAAGCAGGCCAAGGCTTCCAGGTAACCATAGAAAGGAACAACGAGGAGGTTCCTTTCAGTGAATCACAAACTGATCTGATGATTCACTGTTCATGTAAATGGCTCATTAGATTTAGTGACTACTATTAGGTTTACGACAAACATCTGGAGCTCTGAAGTTTCCCCTCCAGTAGAGCTGTGAAAGATGAGTACTCGATGGAGAAAGTATCAGGATGGTGAATGGTCACGCTTTACATCATTAGTCACATTCACCCATTCACACACGTTCACACACCAATGGAAGCAGCCGCCATGCAAGGCAGTTTGGGGTTCAGTGTCTTGCTCAAGGAAACTTCGACATGTGAACCTGCAACCTTCCAACGACTGCTCTACCAACCGAGCCACAGCCGCCCAATCAGCAGATCGCAGAAACTCAGATTGTGATCGGGACTGTATTACTAACATTTCTTTGTTCTGTGTCGGGACTGTAAACAACAGTAGAACTCATGCAGACGACCCACCGAACACTTCATGTCACCAGACGTCCTCATTTCATGACCTGTCTCTGCCTTTCTTTGTTTGTTTGCTTTCTCTAAAATTTGCGAGAATGATTGATTTCGATCAATATTTGACGCATGTATTTAAATTGTCTGGCTCTTTGTACATGACTGGTGTCATAGCACCTTCAACAGAGTAATCATACCCTTTCTGTCCACCCATGGACACTTCCTGTCCCCCAGCGAGCAGGCGTCCAACATGAAGAAGATGGCCGACGTGGTGAAGGCGGCACTGGAGGAGGCTGAGCGCGCTCAGAGCCTCGCCGTGGACGCCATTCAACTGGCTCAGAACAACACCAGAGGAACCCTGGACCTGCTGCTGTCGGTCAGCGAGCGCCACCGCCGACCGTCTCGCTTCAATCACCACCATCACAAACACACACGAGGAAAAGCTCCCGACAGAAAAGATTCACTTACTCTTCTGTCTCAGCTCTGGGACGGAAAATTAATTTCTTTTTCAAGATTTTTCATATTTCAGCAGAGTCGAGAGACAGAAATCTAATTAAGTCTAGAAACAAGTCAAAACGTAGTCTGAAACAATCAGAGATTTCTGATGTCCGCCAAAAGTTGCATCTATTAGTAGTGAATATCTGTCAAGTCAAAGTCCTTTATTTGTCACAAACAACAATTACATTACACAAACACATTAGTAGAATGTGCAGTGAAATGTTGAAGTACCTGTTCCGCACCAAAACACTCGTTCTTATCAGATGGAAGAAGAGAAAATAGCTCACCATGACATTTATTCACTATAAAAAAATAAGAAAATGCAGACACATTAAAAAAACCTCATCCAAAACAGTTTTGTCATGTAGTTTTGACGTAATCCTTAAAAGCCTATGAACTGAAATCCTGATCCAGAATCCAGATCCCGGTCACCTCCAAAATGTGTTGGACTCTTCCATGGCCTAAAATGTATCTGTGGAGAAAAGTTTGAGAAAAGCTGTGCAGTAATCTTGACGTAATCTTGCTGACAGACATACAAAATATACACTGAGGATTTTATTATGTCTTTGGCGAACATAACAAGTTCAAACTTAGAAACAACCAAACTTAGTCTAGAACAGGTGCAAAGGTGTCAGTGACAGCAGGAATAAAGGACTTGGTGAGTCTATGAACTCTGTTTGAACCTGGGATTGCTCCTTGTCTCCTCTCCTGGTGACCCCGTGACCCCGGCGGCCGGCGCTCCAGGTGGAGTCAGAGACGGCCACGTCGGAGCTGAAGCTGGGGAACACTACGGGCCGCCTGGTGCAGCTGGAGCGGGAGGTGGGCCTGCTGAGACAGAACAACCTGGTGGTGAACCAGCTGGTGGAGACGGCCGAGTGGATGACGGAGCGGGCCAAGATCAACGCCGAGGAGGCGCAGGAGGTCTTCCTCTCCTTCACTCCTGTCGCAGTGGCTTTGGCCTTTAAGTTGACGTTCAGAAGTGTTTTACAACAGAAACTTGATGGAGCGTTCTCTCTGTGAGCAGGAGTTGGACGAGGTGGTGAAGGGTCGGTTGGAGGCGGTGGAGGAGCAGGTGGAGGACCGAGGCGAGGGGGTGCTGCAGGCCAGGCGGCGGGCGGACCAGCTGCAGCAGGAAGCCCGAGAGCTGCTGGCTCAGAGCAGCAGCAAGCTGCAGAGACTCGGAGGTCGGTGCTTCGCTCTCACTTCCTGCTGGCTGGAAGCTCGAAATGCTCCACCCATGACGGAGCTCATGACCGTCGTTCGCAGCAGATCCAAATAAATAGAACAAATAAGAGTAGTTTTCCTCACAGCTAGAATTTGAAAGAAACTAGTTTCACATCCTTCCTCTAACTGCGTAAGCTTCCCGTCAGCCTCCAGCTGAGGCTTTGGTAGAAGTACGCTGTCATATCGGTATTATGTTGGTATCAGTACTGGAGTTGTATCCGAATAGCTTCTAATTGGTATCATGTCGTCATAATATCAGTATCAGATTGGGATTATATCGGTATTGTATTGGTACCATTACTATAATGGTATCAGAGTGGCATTGTATCGGTATCATATTGGTACCACAACTTGTATTGGTATACTATTGGTATCATATCAATTCAATTCAATTCAATTCAATTTTATTTGTAAAGCGCTAAATCACATCAACAAACATCTCAAAGCCTCTTACAATGATAGAGAACAACAGAACCCAACTAAACCTTCCAGAACCTCTTACAATGATAGAGAACAACAGAACCCAACTAAACCTTCCAGAACCTCTTACAATGATAGAGAACAACAGAACCCAACTAAACCTTCCAGAGCCTCTTACAATGATAGAGAACAACAGAACCCAACTAAACCTTCCAGAACCTCTTACAATGATAGAGAACAACAGAACCCAACTAAACCTTCCAGAACCTCTTACAATGATAGAGAACAACAGAACCCAACTAAACCTTCCAAAGCAGCAGATGGAACAAGCAACAGAGGAAACCAGGAAGAACTCCCTCTCAGGAAGAACAGTTCATAAGAAGTCCCTCTTCAGGAAGAAAGGGGGCGGAGCCTAGACTCTGGAGGGGGGGGGGGGGGGGGGGCATCCACCTTGACCGGTTGGGGGGAGAAGTACATGGGATAGGACAGGGAGAGAGAGGAATAGAAGAGAGAGAGAGAGAGAGGAATAGAAGAGAGAGAGAGAGAGGAATAGAAGAGGGAGAGAGAGGAATAGAAGAGGGAGAGAGAGAGAGGAATAGAAGAGAGAGAGAGAGAGGAATAGAAGAGGGAGAGAGAGGAATAGAAGAGAGAGAGAGAGAGGAATAGAAGAGGGAGAGAGAGAGAGGAATAGAAGAGGGAGAGAGAGAGAGAGAGAGAGAGAGGCAGACAGGCCAGAGAAGTACAAATACTAAGAAAAGTCTATGATGAGCGTTGGTCTGATGATGAACCAATCTCAGTCTGGAGTTTAAGGGCCGTGCCGTTGTGGGGGGGTCCCGGTGCTGTGGGGGGGTCCCGGTGCTGTGGGGGGGTTCCGGTGATGTGGGGGGGTCCCGGTGCTGTGGGGGGGTCCCGGTGCTGTGGTGGGGTCCCGGTGCTGTGGGGGGGTCCCGGTGCTGTGGGGGTGTCCCGGTGCTGTGGTGGGGTTCCGGTGCTGTGGGGGGGTCCCGGTGCTGTGGGGGGGTCCCGGTGCTGTGGGGGGGTCGGGTAGTAGGACCGTGGTAACTCCACTCTGGGAGTCTTGGGTCTGATCCCCTGGATCCTGCTCCCCTCCTGTCAGGATCTGGTGGCTCCAGTAATGTTGTTACACAGAGAGAAAGAAAGAAAGACAAGAAACAGAAGCTCCAAATGTAGAGTTCCTCCCTTTAACGGGAGAGAGGAAATCCCCTCAGCAGTCTAGGCCTAGAGCAGCTCAACTTAGTGCTCCTATTTTATTCCTAATGAGAAGCTCTATCAAAGAGGAAGCTTTTTAGTCTCCTCTTAAATAAACTAATGGTGTGGGCCCTTCGGACCGAGGCTGCTAGTTGATTCCAGAGTAAAGGAGCCATATGGCTGAAACTCCTGCCTCCTCTTTTACTTTGAAGGACTTTAGGGATTACCAACAGTCCTGCATCCTCAGAGCCAAGGGCTCGTGGAGGGTGAGACCCTTCTAGAAGTTTCTCCATATAGGACGGAGCCTGGTGATGAAGAGTTTTAGATGTGATCAGAAGGATGTTGAATTCTATTCTAGATTTGATGTGAAGCCAGTGTAAGGATGCTAAGACTGGGGAGATGTGCTCTCTTCTTCCAGTTCTGGTTAGTAAACCTGCAGCAGCGTTCTGCTCTAGCTGGAAGATCCTAACAGAGGAGTTTGGACATCCTGACATTAGGGAGTTACAATCATCTCATCTTCAAGTCACAAAGGCAGGAAGCATTTGTTCTGCATCTTTGAAGGACAAGAAGTTTCTCATTTTTGCAATATTCCTTAGATGGAAGAAGGCTGTCCTGGAGACATGTTTAACATGGGACATAAAGGACAGATCCTGATCAGAAATAACACCCAGGTTCCTAATATCACTGTTAGAGGTTAAGGTAATTGTGAGAAGGTGATATTCCCTTCTCCCTTTAAAATAAAGACTAGAACTCACCGCACGCACTTCCTGCAATGCCCGTCAGACTTTCCCTCAGCGGAGCGCGCGCTGCTGGAGGAGCTGTATTTCAGCCGTCAGACGGCAGCTGGCCCAGTCCACTGGGTGTAGGAGTGCATTGTTTGTAGATGTATGTGTAAATATGTATAGTGGGAAATTGGTGATGGGTTAAAATAGTGTATTGTAGGTAGGTGTAATGTTATAATGGTTTTCTGATGGCTCAGCTACTTTATTATTATAATTTTTCAGTCATGTTAATTTCGGGTGGTTTAAACACCCCTTGGACATTTGTTTTATTCCGGCCTGTCCTGATTGGCTGAATTAAGGGTGGGGCGGGCCTTATTTAAGGAGGCACACCTTCAGTGTGTGGGGCCTGGCAGCTGAGAGAGTAAGTCTGTGGCAGCCAGCCTGCTGTGAGGCTGGAAACAAATGTTTGTGTCAACTTTTGGAACAAGAACATTTAAAATAAAACTGATTTCATTTTTGAAACGCCGACTGCCACCTCATCCTTTCCTCATCCTCGCTACCACCACCAGGCCGAACACATCCCGAGTCAGGGTGACCGCCTCGGTCCCTCACATTTGGTGGCAGTGGTGGGATGTGTATCGTCATCTGAGAAGCTGGAGAGGAGAGGAAGAAAAAGGGGAGGTGCCGGGCGTGCACCCAGAGAGGAAGAAGGTCAGACCTGGTGGGGAATGACAGACCCCAGACTGGCCAGAGGGGACCAGATGGAGCCACCTGAGGACCCAGAAGTCCTGGAGGGAGCCGCCCTCCAGTCCAAGTGCGAGAGCCCACCTCGGGTGAGTGAGATGGCGGCCCTACGGCAACTCCTGGAGAAGACGCTGAGAACTCAGGAGGAGGAGGCCTACAGGCAGGACCAGCGCTGGAGGAATATCCAGACACAGCTGAACCAGCTTCGCGAGGGTGCAGAGACAGAGCGGAGGTCTTCACCAACCGCACCTGCAACAGTGACGGCTCCAGCGGCGGCTCCAGCGGAGACTCCAGCGGCGGCAGTCGCATCCATGGCAGGGCACCGAGGTAGCATCCCCAGGCTCGAGGAAGGGGATGATGTCGAACAGTACCTCACCACGTTCGAGCGGCTGGCAACGGCCTACCGCTGGACCAGGGACGAGTGGGCTGTTCTCCTGGTGCCCTATCTCACGGGGAAGGCCCGCAGCGCCTATTCAATTCAATTCAATTCAATTCAATTTTATTTGTAAAGCGCTAAATCACATCAACAAACATCTCAAAGCGCTCTTACAATGATAGAGTACAACAGGACCCAACTAAACCTTTCCAAAGCAAGCAGGTGTAACAAGCAACAGTGGCCAGGAAAAACTCCCTCGCATGGAGAGAAGTTCAAGAACTCCCTCTTCAGGAAGAAACCGTGGGGCGGACCCTAGACTCTGGAAGGACGGCCATCCGCCTTGACCGGTTGGGGGGAGAAGTACATGGGATAGGACAGGGAGAGAGAGGAAAAGAGGGAGAGAGAGAGTGGCAGACAGGCCAGATAAGTACAAATACTAAGAAAAGTCTATGATGAGCGTTGGTCTGATGATGAGCCAATCTCAGTCTGGAGTTTAAGGGCCGTGCCGTTGCGGTGGGGTCCCGGTGCTGTGGTGGGGTCGGGTAGTAGGACCGTTGTAACTCCACTCTGTGAGTCTTGGGTCTGATCCCCTGGATCCTGCTCTCCTCCTGTCAGGGATAAAAAAGACGGCGGCAGTGTCTGGTGGCTCCAGTAATGTTGTTACACAGAGAGAAAGAAAGAAAGACAAGAAACAGAACCTCCAAATGTAGAGTTCCTCCCTTTAACGGGAGAGAAAAAATCCCCTCAGCAGTCTAGGCCTATAGCAGCTCAACTTAGTGCTCCTATTTTATTCCTATTTTATTCCTAAGGATAAGCTTTATCAAATAGGAATGTTTTTAGTCTACTCTTAAATAAACTAATGGTGTCGGCCTTTCGGACCGAGGCTGGTAGTTGATTCCAGAGTAAAGGAGCCATATGGCTGAAACTCCTGCCTCCTGTTTTACTTTTATGGACTTTAGGGATTACCAACAGTCCTGCATCCTCAGAGCGAAGGGCTCGTGGAGGGTGATAAACTTCTAGAAGTTTCTCGATATAGGACGGAGCCTTCTGATGAAGAGTTTTATATGTGATCAGAAGGATCTTGAATTCTATTCTAGATTTAATTGGAAGCCAGTGTAAGGATGCTAAGACTGGGGAGATGTGCTCTCTTCTTCCAGTTCTGGTTAGTAAACGTGCAGCAGCGTTCTGCACTAGCTGTAAGGTCCTAACAGAGGAGTTTGGACATCCTGACATTAGGGAGTTACAATAATCTAATCTTGAAGTCACAAAGGCATGAATAATTTTTTCTGCATCTTTGAAGGACAAGAAGTTTCTAATTTTTGCAATAATTTTGCCACCGTGTCCATCGCCTATGTGGCGATGGACACGGTGGCAGCCCTGGACTACAACCGGGTGAAGGAAGCGATCCTTCATAAATACGAAATCAATGAGGAGGTGTACCGCAGGAGGTTCCGAGAACCTGATGTCCAGCCTGGGGAAACCCCCCGGGAGCTGTACACACGCCTCAAGGACATGTTCTGTAAATGGATCCGGCCAGCTGGGAAGTCGGTCGAAGAAATCTGCGAGGTTCTGATCACCGAGCAGTTTCTTCGTGTCCTCGCCCCAGACGTCCGAGTGTGGGTCAAAGAACATGGACCAGCAGATGGCCCGAGGGCGGCAGAGCTGGTAGAGACTTTCATGTCTGCACGGCAGCACAGAAACTTCCGGTGGGAGTCAAGACCGACAACCAGAGGTAGGTCTGAGGGGTTCGGTAATGTGAGTGGTTTCAAGTCTGCTGAGCCCAATAAGATGCCTGCGAGGAACCCAGTTACCCCAGTCAAGTCGAGGGATAGCTCCAAGCAGAAGATCGCAGGGAAAGTAGTGTGCTATCATTGCCTCGAGGAAGGTCACATTAAACCAAACTGCCCTCAGCTGAAGTTAGAACACTCTGGTAATAGTTGTATTCCTAAACCAGAAGACAAAAATATAAGTTTTCTTGGCCGACTGCAAACGATCCCTGTCTTAATTAATGGAAAGCCTGCTTCTGCCTTGTTAGACTCGGGAAGTACCCAGACTTTGGTGCAGCCCAACTTAGTGGATCAAAGGGACTTCATACAGGGTAGGAATTTGAAGGTGCTTTGTGTTAACGGGGATGAGCATGAATACAGCACAGCAGAGGTCTACTTAAAAGTGAAAAGTCAGACGTATCAGATGATTGTGGGGGTCGTGGAGAAGCTGAGTCACCCAGTGGTCATAGGACAGGATATTGTGGTGCTACCAGAATTGCTCCGGTCTTGTACGCCAGTTAATGTGGTGGTCACGCGTTCTCAGAGCCAGTTTCAGACCCCTGAGAAGGAAAAGATTGATCTCAGTGAGCCCAATAGCTTAAAGGAGTTGGCGTTTGCTGAAGCAGAAATTACTACCCCTGGCAGGGTAAAAACTAGGAAGACCTGCATGCAGCGCAGACAGGCCAAGCTCGTGGGTACGGTTGAGGAAGAGCTACTGAGTATGCAGCCAGATGATGTTTGGGGTGATGTTCCAGATGACATTGAGCAGTTGCAGAAGGAAGATGCCACACTGAAGGGAGCATATGATAGAGTCACACATATGGAGGAGGTTCCGACTGGGGTGAGTAAGACCTTGTCTGGAGAGGGCTTCAGTGTGAGAGAGGGTTTGCTATACCATCAGCCAGGTGAGGGCAGAGCAGAGCAACTGGTGGTGCCTAGGCAGCTCAGGGAAAAGGTGCTCGTTTTAGGCCATGAGATCCCATGGTCAGGACATCTGAGCAATGCAAAGACCTATGAGAGGATAGCCGCCAGGTTTTTTTGGCCAGGTCTCTATAGGGAAGTGCAGGAATTTTGTAAAAGTTGCCCTAAGTGCCAGCTGACTAGCAAGAAACAGGCTAGACCTTATCCCCTGCAGCCGCTGCCCATTATTGAGACCCCCTTCTCTCGCATAGCTATGGACTTGGTAGGCCCCCTGGAGAGATCTCAAAATGGGTATAGATATATTTTGGTTATATGTGACTATGCCACCCGCTACCCGGAGACTTTTCCTCTGCGTAGGATTTCAGCTCGCCCCATAGCTCAGGCCCTGTTGCAGTTGTTTTCCAGGGTAGGCATCCCAGAGGAAATCCTGACTGATCAGGGTACTGCTTTCCTGTCTAAAACCCTCAAACAGGTGTACAACTGGTTAGGCATCAAGGGCATCCGAACCACTCCTTACCACCCTCAGACTGATGGCCTTGTGGAAAGATATAATCAAACATTGAAAAGCATGTTACGGAAGTTTGTGGCAGCCAATGGAAAAGACTGGGACCGCTGGCTGCCCTACCTACTGTTTGCTTACCGAGAGGTTCCTCAGGCTTCCACTGGCTTCTCACCGTTCGAACTGCTCTATGGAAGACAGGTGAGGGGTCCTCTGGATGTGCTGAGAGAAGCCTGGGAGGGACCGAAGACCCCCACGATGCGCAGCATTCTGGCCCATGTCCTTAAGATGAGGGACAAGATGGAGGAAATGACGGAGCTGGTGCAGGCAAATTTGAAGCAGGCCCAGTTGCAACAAAAGACCTGGTACGACAAGGCTGCCAGGCAACGCAACCTCCAGCCAGGCCAGAAAGTCCTGCTTCTGCTGCCCACTTCAGAAAACAAGCTCCTGGCCAAGTGGCAGGGACCATTTGAGGTGGTGCGGAAGATGGGTCCGGCTACATACGAGGTGCACATGCCGGGAAAGAGGAAACCTCGACAGACCTTCCACGTCAACCTTTTGAAAGAGTGGCATGAGAGGAAGCCAGGTCTCCAGCTCCGGGTGCAGGCTGTGGCAGAAGAGGAGGAGTGTCCGGGGCAGTTTTTCCCAATCCACCAGCAGACAGCGACCATGGACTTGTCCCATCTTTCCGCCCGCCAGCAGAAGGAGCTGGCAGCGATCATCTCTCCTGGACTTTTCAAGGAGACACCAGGTTACACCACGGTGGTGGAGCATACCATCCCTCTCAAGGACACAACCCCTGTGCGCCAGCGGATGTACCGGGTGCCAGAACGTCTCCTGCTACACCTGAAGGCAGA
The DNA here is from genome assembly GCF_963383615.2 of Lipophrys pholis. NCBI lineage: Eukaryota > Metazoa > Chordata > Actinopteri > Blenniiformes > Blenniidae > Lipophrys > Lipophrys pholis. Next base: position 518,805 of record NC_137644.1, on the reverse strand, counting down.
GGTGGAGGAGATGTTGGCACTGGGGGTGATTGAGAGGTCTGCAAGTGAATGGAGTAACCCGGTGGTGTTGGTGCCGAAGAAAGATGGGACCATGCGCTTTTGTATTGACTTTCGCCGGGTGAATGCCCAATCCCACTTTGACGCGTATCCCATGCCTCGGCTCGAGGACTTAATCGAGAGGTTGGGAAAAGCGTCCTATATTACCACACTGGACTTGTGCAAAGGTTACTGGCAGGTACCCCTGGCCAAGGAGGCCAGGCCGTACACAGCCTTCCGTACACCCCAGGGACTTTTTCAGTTCGTGGTCATGCCCTTTGGCCTTCAGGGTGCACCAGCCAGTTTCCAAAGGTTAATGGACATTGTTTTGGCTGGCACTGACTCCTTCGCCGCTGCATACCTGGATGACATCGTAGTGTACAGCACCACCTGGGAGGACCACCTGCGTCACCTAGGTGAAGTACTGCACCGCATCCAGCAGGCGGGGCTGACCATCCACCCGCTCAAGTGTGCTCTGGCCAAGGAGGAAGTGCAGTACCTTGGTCATGTTTTAGGCCGGGGTACGATCCGGCCACAAAAAGACAAAGTGCAGGCAGTACTGGACTGCCCAAGGCCCCACACCCAGAGGGAGGTTCGATCTTTCCTGGGCCTGGCGGGCTGGTATCGTCGGTTTATACCAGACTTTGCCCGGAGAGCAGCTCCCTTGTCTGACCTGACTCGGAAGTCGGGCACCTCCCAGATCCAGTGGGGGGAGGAACAAGAGTGGGCGTTCAAATATCTGAAGGCAGCGCTCTGTAAAGATCCAGTGCTGCAGAGCCCGGACTTCGAACAGCCCTTCACTGTCCAGACCGATGCCTCTGGGGTTGGTCTTGGGGCAGTGCTTCTCCAGGGGAAGGGGGAGGACCAGCAACCAGTGGCATATATCAGCCGGAAATTATTCCCCAGAGAAACGAGGTATGCGGCAGTGGAACTGGAGTGCCTAGCGGTCAAGTGGGCACTCGACAGTTTCAAATATTACTTGCTGGGCAGAGACTTCACCCTAGAGACGGATCACCGAGCCTTGCAGTGGCTAGGGCGCATGAAGGACTCCAATGCCCGCATCACCCGCTGGTTCTTGGCTCTGCAACCGTACCGTTTCACGGTGCAGTACAGAGCGGGGAAACAGAACATTGTTGCCGACTTCTTGTCTCGCCACCCGGTTGGCGAGACTCCAGAAGGGGTGGGAAATGTGAGAAGGTGATATTCCCTTCTCCCTTTAAAATAAAGACTAGAACTCACCGCACGCACTTCCTGCAATGCCCGTCAGACTTTCCCTCAGCGGAGCGCGCGCTGCTGGAGGAGCTGTATTTCAGCCGTCAGACGGCAGCTGGCCCAGTCCACTGGGTGTAGGAGTGCATTGTTTGTAGATGTATGTGTAAATATGTATAGTGGGAAATTGGTGACGGGTTAAAATAGTGTATTGTAGGTAGGTGTAATGTTATAATGGTTTTCTGATGGCTCAGCTACTTTATTATTATAATTTTTCAGTCATGTTAATTTCGGGTGGTTTAAACACCCCTTGGACATTTGTTTTATTCCGGCCTGTCCTGATTAGCTGAATTAAGGGTGGGGCGGGCCTTATTTAAGGAGGCACACCTTCAGTGTGTGGGGCCTGGCAGCTGAGAGAGTAAGTCTGTGGCAGCCAGCCTGCTGTGAGGCTGGAAACAAATGTTTGTGTCAACTTTTGGAACAAGAACATTTAAAATAAACCTGATTTCATTTTTGAAACGCCGACTGCCACCTCATCCTTTCCTCATCCTCGCTACCACCACCAGGCCGAACACATCCCGAGTCAGGGTGACCGCCTCGGTCCCTCACAGTAATATTATCTAAGGTAATCAGACTATCTGAAAAGTAATCCCTGAGCTTTTTAGGACCTAGGATTAGAACCTCAGTCCTGGATGTGTTGAGCATTAAGAAGTTGATAGACATCCAGGACTTAACGTCCCTGAGGCAGGACTCTAGTTTAACAAGTTGGTCGGCCTGATTGGCTTTAACTGATAAATAGAGCTGAGTATCATCTGCATAACAATGAAAGTTAATGTTGTGTTTCCTAATAATATTTCCGAGTGGTAACATCTAGAGATTAAACAATATGGGTCCGAGGACGGAGCTTTGTGGTACTCCACACAGGACCCGTTCATGTATTGAAGATTTGTTATTTACATGAACAAATTGAAACCGGTCAGATAAATATGATTTAAACCAGTTTAAGGCTAAGTTTTTAATGCTGACGGCATCTTCTAATCTCCTTAAGAGTATATTATGATGGACAGTATCAAATGCGGCACTAAGGTCGATCAGTATCAGTATTGTATCGGTAATTAATTGACATTGTATAATAATTGTATAGGTATTGTATTGTCATTGAATTGGTATCACATCCTTATAGTATCTATATAATATCAATATCGTATTGGCATGTTATTAATATTTCATAGGTTTCATTTTGGTATTATATCACTATCGTATCGGTATCGTATCATATTGGTACATATCAATATCGTATCACGATCATATTGGCTTCATATTGTTATTAACTATACAGCAGGGTTCTCCATCCCGGTCCTGGAGGGCCGGTGTCCTGCATGTGTTCGGTTCCTCCCAGGGGTAACACACCTGAACCCAATAAGGCCTCCTTACTTGGCTTTTTTACAAGCTGGACGATGACATCATCGTCAGACTGAGGTGTGCTGAAGCTGGGAGAGCGAGAACTGGGAGGCCTGGGATTGAGGAACCCTGATATACCGGCTTTCATTTCACGTGTCATCAGATTAGACAGAAGATACGATAGTACATCAACATCTGGAGGTAGTAACTCTCGTTTCTGATGTTTCCAGAGTTGGAGAACTCGTACGAGGCCAACCAGGCCATCCTGGAGGCCAGAGCGGCCGAGCTGGCCGAGCTGGAGCGGACGGCGCGTCGCATGCTGGACGAGATCAGCTACAAAGTGACGCTGTACAGCACGTGTGTGTGAGGAACGCTGCTGCAGCAAGGTGCTCCCACCTGAAGCTCCGCACACAAGATCACTGTGTTCACTGCCTGACGCCTGAACACAGCCCAAACTCCATGCAAGTGTTGAGCTCCAAAGACAAACCACTGAAAGCCAGCATGACCTCCCAACCTTAATCTGGAGAAACCTATTTAGCTGTATATCATTATAATCTGTATTTCTAACTAAAGTACACACAGAAAGTACAGCAATGTCTTTCTTTGTAGTCACAATATTTCTTGGCAATCAATCTGCTCCCATTGGAAAAGCCCTTTATCAAATGGTGCCACATTTGTAAGGAACAAGCATTCGTGGGATGAGCAGCAGAGTGTGTGTTGGTGCCAGATCTTCTCTGCTATAGTGTTTGGTCATTGTTGTTTTAAGCCTCTGGTGCCTGATCGCCTCCTATTCTGCTGCTTATCCTCCAAATGCATTTCTGGGAAATAAACTTTGCAGTGAATTAATATTTATTGTCCAGACTCTAACTATCAGCGAAACACACATTTTCCTTCTCTTTGTGTTCATTGTATCTGACCTAACATATTAATTATTAAAGTTTTAATTAAGATTTCATCTTTTAATGGTGCTGCCACTAACAACTATTATTAATTACATGTTGGATTAACTTGTCTTGTGTTGTTGTTGACGGTAAACATTTGGTTTTAAAGACAAGTTTCTGTTTCATTTTGGATTAAAAGACTGTAATGTTAAATTGGTTAATTAAGCCAAAATGAAAATAAAAAAAGTATTTCCCAGATTATTTGTAGATGTTTTACAGCATGCTGATTGTCATTCACCTCGTGGATGTCCATTAGGGGAAATAATTAAATAAATCCTTATTCTTATTCTTACAATTAGGGGAAATTCAAGTATTATAATTTTTTGTGTTATGAGATATGAGTTATCAGAAGCTTTGTATGACGCTTCATCCCATGCTTGCAGAATTATAAGCCTTAAAATATGTATAGTACTAGAGCTACACCCGGTAGAGCGCAGAACTTCACCAGTTGTTTGTGGAACCCAGTTAGCATCACTAGCATGATAGCCATTAGCTCATACCAATGCTAACTAGCTCGTCAGGTAGCTACATCACTGTGAAACAGGTGAGCAGGGAGCGTTTCCATGGTAACAGACGCTGATCTCCTTGGATCTCCTTCATGAGGCGCCTCTCATCCACTTTGTATGGGACAGTATTTGGATGTATTTTTTTACTGTTTTTTAGGATTTCTTCTGAAACTTTTGGCCGTTAACCTCTTAAAGTCTAATCGATTGGTCTTTGGATGATGACAAATCATCCCTGAAAATTTCATGCAATATGGGTGAGTAGTTTTTGTGAAATGTTGGTAAAATACATACTGTACATACAAATGAATCAATCAATACATTTAGATGAAAACAAAACCTTCTAACAAATAGTTCAAAGGTCAATATTTCAAAGCAGGAGGTATGTAGAACAGTCAAACACAGATCAAGACCTTCCAGAGGACGGGTTTGGTTTAGTCTTTTGACATGACTTTACTTTTCACCTGGTGTCAGGTTACACCCTTCAGGGAGCAAACAAACTAATGGAGAGATTTTTTTGATACAAACGGCAAATTATTCTGCTAAAATTTAAAAGTTTTGACTTTTTGGAAACCAGTTCTTTAGCAGTGAGTGTTTCAGCTGTGTGAACCTAGTTAGCTTGCTGGGCTAACGTTAGCAGTGACATCATCATAACGTCTCGTCCCTCACGAGAAAAGGAATAACTCCTCCGGGAAACCCTTTTCTCTACGGAAGAGTATTCGGGCCACTGAAGAAAAAACATTCAGAGGCCCAAAAAACCCAAAAACCTCATGCGCTTCAGAAAAAAGTTGAAAGTCAAAGTGAAGATTTTTATTTCACGGAGAGACGTCTGTCCATCCTGTTTGCAATGGACATGAAGAAGGACAGACACTGGTACCACGTTCAGTGGTGTATTGTAGAAGTGCTGGAGAACCGGTTCCTGAATGCGGGTCGGGGGAAACAACCACAGCCTGAACAAGAGGATTACCGATGGCATCGATCTACCTGGACCCCTCACACGTCCCTCATCATCTGTCCGTCCCTCTGAGATGTGAAATCACATTAAATCACTTAATTGTGACTATATAATGTTGCTTACTGCTTATGGACGTGATTTTACACTGGATTTACTTGATTAGTAAGAACATATTTTAGAAGCACGCGGGATGCGTGCCTTTGTCCTTCGTACTCCAGGAACGTCTGCGATGTCTTATAGTCCTGATAGTCCAGTATATAATACTGAGTATATAACACTGAGTATACTGCACTGTGTTTCTGAGCTGATGCATCGTTTCACCACTTCATTAAACCGCCTGCGATGCCTTTTGAAGCAGGCACATGATGGACGGACTCTGAAAAACAAATGTTCTCCATTGATTTTCAACTTTTTTCAAAGTGCATGACGATTTCTTTTCTTCGGTGACTAAAAAAATCTTGACTTTAATTTTCGACTTTTTATCTGAAGTGCTTGAGGTTTTTTATTTTAAGCCTCCAAATATTTTTCTTTTTCAGTGGCCCTAATACTTTTGCGTATTTCTGTTTAAGAGACACGTGACTTTTCCCAGCTGATCGAGGATTTGTTTCCACCTGAAGTCTCCTCACGCAGAGAGAGGACGTCTCTGGAGGACTGGAAGGTCTCACCTGTCGCTCAGTGGACGTCAGGCGTGTCAAGGTTCCACATACAAACCAATTTCATCCTAAGTGGCTCAGACAAGGAAATAAAAGCCAAAATTCCCTTAGAGAAAAAGTTTAAGGGTGAAATTCAGTTTACTCTCTGCAGAGTATACGTGATGAAAATGTCTATTTTTACAAAACCAAACAATTAGTACAGAAAGTGACTCCAGTCTCAACATGAAGCCAATTTTAATGAAACATTCTGATGCAGTGGAATATTCAGTAAACTTCTCTTGCTGTTGCATTCTGGATGTTTTTACAAACTCCGCCTGACAGCGGTTTGATAGCAACATATTTTCAAAGTAAAAAGTTAAAAATCTTGCATTATGTTTTCTGACAGGTCAACACATTTCAGGATGAGAACTTTAATTTTACTGTCAGATATAAAACAGGTTTCTAAGTGTTAGAACTGTATTCGTTAGGAGTAATAATGAAATATATATAAAGTCCTTTTTCAAGTCGGATATTGATCAAAAACTTGTATCTTCCACCTGATCTACTTGAAACAAACTTCCATTTTTACTGATCAGTCAAAGATTCAGTGCAGGAGAACCACATGTAAACAAAGACAACAGACAAATAGAGAGAACATTTTATTTGCTAGAATTAGCCTGAATGATAATCTGTGTTCCTGCTAAAATAGAGCATTCTCCACCACACCTTACAAAAGATGGCACTAAACTACGACACAGGCGGAGCTGAAACAGACGGAGTCTAACTTCAGTCTGAAGCTCCAGCAGAACCAGGAGAAGTTGGGGCTGTGAGACAGCAGCGTCTTGTGTTTGGACAGAAGCTGCAGACCAGAACATTGATCAGTCAACAGTATTTAAAGACGGTAGAATCGGCAGCTTCATAAGGCAACAGGGAAATGCTCCACCGCTCGCTCCAATGATCTGGTCTGAACCATCTGGAACCAGAGTGCAGAGCTCCAGACTCCACTGAGCAGGTGTGCTCTGCTCCAGTCCGCCTCTAGTTCCTGCTTCCCGGGTTGTGGGGGGCGGGGGCTCCCTCCATGGGGGCGGAGCTCGGCACCGACAGCAGCTGGCCGGCGTGCATGCGCTCGTTGACACGCAGCTGGCAGCCGTCCTGCAGCATGCGCAGGGCGATCCGGGCGATGTTGCGCGAGTCGTCCAGGCCGGAGTGAGGACGGCCTTCGTACTTCAGGCCCAGCTTCTCCAGCATGGTGCTGAGCTTCGTCTGCGTACGGGGAACCTGCAGGACGAACGGGAGGAAAACCCCCACAGCTCCAGTCACTAAAAACCCAGACATGGATTAAAACATTCATGGAAGCCTGCTCGTGTGAAGCGTCTCCTTGTTGGATATCAAAGAAGACATAATATTTCATTGTACCTTGTAGAAGTTCCCGTAGGATTTCCTGATGTTGATCCACTTCTTGGCGAACTGGGGGTACCTGATGCGGCTGATCCGACACTGGATGTTGAGGAACTTGCTCATGTCCCAGGCCCTGCGCAACATGTGGACATGCTTTTAGGTCAAGTGGGGAAAAGGAAGCAGCGAGACTCTGCAGCAGCGTGAGGACAAACGCACCCGTCGGTCAGAATGGCGTATTTGTATTTGGTTCCCAGCTCTCGCTCCTGGAGCCAGGCCACCACTCTCTGCAGGACGGCCGGGAATGGCTCCGCCTCCTCCACCATTTTCTACAATTCAACAACAAACAGCGTCACACTCCAGGGGGATTCCAGAAAGAGGGATTTGTGAAAACTCAGAGCATGTTAACCCTGAAATGAGGGAAACTCTGAGTTTTCTGTTGCAGAAAGAGCTGCGTAAAGCTCAGGGCCTGTCACCATGGTAACAGACTGAACAGAACCTACTGGCTGTCACCATGGTAACAGACTGAACAGAACCTACTGGCTGTCACCATGGTAACAGACTGAACAGAACCTACTGGCTGTCACCATGGTAACAGACTGTGAACAGAACCTGTTTGCCGGCAGGTTTTGTAGAAGAAACCCTGAGTTTCTACTGACTCCTCCCACCTGAAGCAGCTACTAGAAATAGATCGTTCATTAATTTCAAACACAATCGACATCGAGGCAGAAATAATTTGAGATAACTTGTTTCACCAGTCTTCAGATTAGAAGTTTGTTTTTTTACTGTATTAATTTCTTCACAAATCGAATGGTACCTCCATCAGAGCACATTGTAAGCACAGCATTGTGTTTTTTTGTGAAACGGTAGTTTTCTTTATAATATTGGGAAAGCAACAGTGTGTAGAGCGGTTAGAGAATCACCCGACTTACATTTTATTTGGGGGTGTTATATAAATAAAGAGGTGCCTGTGCCTGTGTGTGGTATTTTATCAATTTATTGAGTGTTGATGTAAACATGGTCATATTTTAAATGACTCCACTTTAATAATGTTTAAACACACTATTAGCAGAGGACAAGTTCAAACAACATTTTACTAATGGTTTAAATTACTACTTGAAGTAGCTACTGAATAATACTTATTTTTTTATCTAAAAGCCGACATTTTTAAATCATCCTGTTAAACGAAGGAGAGTCTTTTCGCACCTAAACCATCTCAAGGACAAAATTGCCTTTTGACAGGAAACCCATGTATGTGAGTGGGACTCAAGTGGCTTGTTGCTTTGGTCTGGACAGTGTCACTCTTCATTCCAGAACAAACCTTGAGGAGTTTCAATATTGATTGATCATGATGTTCCATTGGAACCACATGATGTAGCATCTGGAAACTCTGGTTGGTATGGAAATGTCTCAGGCAAATTGTACAACATCCTGGTGTTCCTGGTTAATATGGATGATGCAAACTTCCATATGGGCCCACTCCCCACGATCATAACCTTTCAGTTTACATCGTGGTACTCGTCAAGGGTGTCCCCTAAGCCCTTTGCTCTTCAATTTAGCTATAGAACCTCTTGCTATTGCTCTTCGCACTTGGAAGGGTTTGTCTGGTATTCGGAGAGGAGGGGAGGAGCACAGGGTTTCCCTTTATGCGGATGACCTTCCGCTCTACATTTCTGCCCCAACTCAGTCACTTCCTACTGCTTTAACACTGCTAAGTCACTTTGGTAATCATTCTGGCTATAAATTGAATATCAGCAAGCGTGAGCTATCAATGATAAGGCAAGGGCTTTGCATCTTTCTAACCTAAACTTTAAGAATGAATACAGTAAGAAGGAGTATCTTGGAGTTATAATTACGAAAAAATACAAAGATCTGTTAAAAGAAAACCTGGTTGACCTTTTGAACCAGACAAAGCAACTGATATCATTATGGTCACCCTTATCAATGTCCTTAGTGGGCCGGGTCAATTCTGTTAAAACGGTCATTCTCCTTATTTTTTTTAAATCTCTTTCAAACATTTCCAATTTTTATTCCTTGTGCTTTCTTTCAAAAAGCTGGACTTGATCATATCCTCCTCCTTATGTCGAGGCAAGTAGCCACGTTTAAACAAAACCCATCTTAAAGTCCAAACTTAATGGGGGTCTTACTTTGCCAAACTTCCGTTATTATTACTGGGCGGCTAATGTGAGGGGTCTGGTTCAGTAGTCCTTCTACTACGAACAGCCCGAGCGCCCTGACTGGGTTGGGTTGGAGCTCCCTTCTCACAACCTTTACCTTCTGTTAACTCATTCGACAATCCTATGATTAAACATTCTCTGAAAACCTGGGGTCAATTTAGGAAACAGTTTGGCCTGGTCAGCTTTTCCACCTGGAGCCTCATTCTAAATCCACCTTTTAAACCGTCTTCAATGGATACAGGCTTTCAGAGATGGCATCGGGAAGGTGTCACTCGTTTGGTGCCATCTTTGAGCAAATGTTTCATACTATCTTTTTCAGAACCGACAGAGAAATTCAAGCTCTCGAAATCAGATTTTTTCCTCTATCTCCAGATTCGACATTTTCTGTCATTACAACTGTCTGAATGTTCAACTTCGTCCCAAGCTATAATTGATAAAATCCTTTCACTAAAGCCAGCCAAAGGCCTGATTTCAAAACCATAAAATATTATGTCTGAACTTATAAGCCCCTCTGTGGACAAATTCAAAAAGGCCTAGGAGGAGGACCTGGGTGTCAGTATAACAGAAGATGGCTGGGCTGGCGCACTTGGACTGGTCCACTCATCTTCTCTGTGTGCCCGTCATCTTTTCATTCTTGTGCCTGCCTCAACGAGGCAAGGCGCAAAGATTACTGTTACTTTGGAATTCAACGAATTTTCCACAATTGTTCTGGCAGTTCTTTCGGCTAGTCCTGCACCGTTTGGAGCAGGTACATCAAAAAGCACATCAAAACATGCGGAAAAATCGGGAATAGTGTGCTATGACTTTTATGAGCGCCACGGCTAACGGTTTCCAAAGAACGCATAAAGAAACAGCAAAAAATTCCCATTCAAAGCAGATGGGAGGAAAAAGCCAACAAAAAACCTTTTTCATTTGATTGCAAAACGTTGCTGCGTATGTCTTCTATTCAGATGTGAAAACATCTTTTTCATATCTAACACCAATTTATTCTGTGAGCCTTTAAGTTGGATAAAGTTCTCAACCCATGTTAAACTGCAAAAATGGCTGTGTGTGGTGAGCCAGAGTGACGAATAATTCATTTAGAGTGTGACCGGCTGCAGACTTCACAAAAAAAAGAAAAAAGACTTTAACTCGTCTTCATGGCCACATTTCCTCCTTAATGTCAACAAATTATACATGAAAACGCAGCTATAGGTCTTGTGCTTTTAATGAGGGGCCACTTGTCTCTGTTAAATCAACGGTTCTCTCTTAAAAAGTCTTAATGTGCAGCAAGTAACAGACTTTCTCCCAAAGACTCCACCATAAATTCTGGAGACTTTTTATTGCAGGCTCCCTGTTCAGAGGGGGAGGTGTGAGCGTGAGCGCCCAACCAACCAACCAACCAACCAACCAACCACCCAACCACCCAACCATCCACCCATCCATTCAGGATAGGTGCCATGCTTTTCAATGTCATTTAATGCTACTGCTAGGTTAGTTTGCTTTGAAAATTAGCATGTGAGATAAGCCAAGATTCTAGGTCAGGGACACCTGGGGAGTCACCTGTGTAATTTTCAGGGAGATAGCAGGGTTAGCATGTGAGTTGGCATGCTAACAAAGTTTGTTCAATTGAGCTGATATTTGGGACGTGACCTAAAGGGGGGGCTAGGGTTACAGATCACTAGCTAATTAGCTGGGTCACGCCGACTTTTGACCCCCACCCTCGGGTTAGGGTTCCAGGACCAACCCTTGCTGAATGTGGCTAATGTGTATTATGTTGGCAAGCTAACATGCCAACTTGTGCTGTATGAACATGCTAATGTGTGCTGTAACATCGGTCGGCGGCGGGAGGCTGGCACAAGAAATTGTCTCCGGAATTTTCTAGTAAATAGTACACAGGGCACACATCTCTAAGGCCAAACTGTCTTCTAACCCTGAAATCAGTCCACTGTGTGCCAGATGTAACCTGATGTTTTGATCCTGCCCTCACTTGGCCAGATAGGGATAGATCTGAATTTTTTCCCCACTCGTCGAGCGGACTAGTGAGCCATGGGTTGCACCCAGTGAAATATATTTTGTTAAACAAAAACACTTTCATGTTATATTAAAATCATGATCAGAGAAATAACAATAGCTATTTTGTTAATGCTCCATTGTGTTGCAGGTACATCATCTTAAGAATTTTCTTCTCTTATGGTACACGGCAACAAACTAGAAAAACTAAACTCAAAATGTGGTCACCCCCTGCCTGGAATGCCTGTTCACTACAATCTCTTCATTATTCAATGTTTCCAGGGCTTCACATTAAGGATTTTGACAACTTTTTACTTGCCCGGAGTTTAAGCTTGGGTAAAGTATGAATTCGACCAATAAATACTTTGTAATATGTTTCTGAAATAGTTTTTTTTAATAAACTTGAGGTTATTTGACTCTAATTTAAAGTGACTAGACAAACATAATAGGATTTTACAAATTATTTTTACAGTTTAACTTCTTGTCATGAGAGTATCCATGCAGACTCTGACATAGTACTGAAACATTTAGCCTATCACAGTTCATTTACATATTTAATTTATTTACACATTAATACAGTCATTTCAATTACCTTAGAAGAGTTGAAAACACTGTCTGTATTATATACAAGTACTGCATTAATGATTTAAAGGGAAGAATTAAATTCTTGTGCCTACGAGAGAATTAATGACTAGTTTTAGACAAGAAATAAATTGCAGTATCATACATTAACTGATAGTATTCAGTGAGTAGAGTACACCAATAAAAAAACACAAACTGATGCATGACAGAGTGCAGTACTGTAGAACACAAACTGACTAAATGTGGATCCAGTTTGTCACTAAAATATTTTGAAAACACGTACTTAAGCACAATTCCTGAACATTGAAATGTTCTTATTTCAGGATTCTGATGGAGGGACAGCTTCAGGAACTTGCTCATCTACACTGCAGTAGGGAAGCACCCATCCACCTTTTTTCACTTCTGATCTGATCCTGATACCTGAATTTGTATATCTGCTGATACTATTCTGATACCAGAGTTCTGTTTGCTTTATTATTATTATTATTGATTTTATATGAGGCTGTAATAAACTCCTCTCTACAGTAAAGTATGAAATGTACTAATGTATACATGTATTCTCTCTAAACACAACTTGAGGTTAGTATCAGGTCAGAAAAGGAAGCAGTACATAGTATTTTTGTTCCATGTGGACAATGTGGGGGTCTGCGTGACGTCATCATCTCATAATAAACTAGTTCTATCTTTAGAACCTCAGAATGACTTTATTAATTTCTGGGGAAACTCTTGAGCAAGGCAGCAGCAACACAATGTTTCCAGCTCTAACGCAGCTCCAACCATTGGGACTATTTTCAGGGAGTTTAGCGTGGAGTAGGACGCAGCTTCACGAGGTGTGAATCGCCTGCTACTACAGAAGACTTTTAGGCCCATTGAAAAAAAAAAAATATTCTGAGGCTAAAAAACAAAAACCTTCATGCACTTCAGAAAAAGTCGAGATTTTGTTTTTCAGTGGGAAAAAAAGTTTTTTGTACAAAGTGCGTCCCTCTTCATGCCAGCGGTGTGACTGCTTCCTGCCTCGCATGCTGTTTAAGGAAGTGGTGAAAAGATGCTTCAGGACAGAGTGTCGCCATAAACAGTCATCAGTATCAGGACTAGAAGAGACAGAGCAGCCTGCAGCCTTGTCCTGTCGCAGACGTTCCTGGAGTACCAAGGACAAAGACATGGATCCCAGGGTGCTGATTTAAATGTTCTTATTAATCAAGCAAATCCAGTGTAAAATCACATACATAAGCAGTAAGCAACACTATATAGTCACAATTAAGTGATTTAATGTGATTTTACATCTAAGAGCAAACGATGAGGGACGGACAGACGATGAGGGACGGACAGACGATGAGGGACGGACAGATGATGAGGGACGGACAGACGATGAGGGACGGACAGACGATGAGGGACGGACAGATGATGAGGGACTGACAGACGTCTCTGCGAAAAAAAAATCTTGACTTTGCTTATAGACTTTTTCTGAAGCTCATGAAGGTTTTTGTTTTTTAGCCTCCAAATTCTTTTTGCTGTGTTGCTTTGCAAAGATTGCACGTTGCTGCGATGCTTTGCTAACATCCACGTTGCTGCGTTGCTTTGCTAACATCCACGTTGCTGCGATGCTTTGCTAACATCCACGTTGCTGCGTTGCTTTGCTAACATCCACGTTGCTGCGATGCTTTGCTAACATCCACGTTGCTGTGTTGCTCTGCTAACATCCACGTTGCTGTGTTGCTTTGCTAACATCCACGTTGCTGTGTTGCTCTGCTAACATCCACGTTGCTGTGTTGCTTTGCCAACATCCACGTTGCTGTGTTGCTTTGCTAACATCCACGTTGCTACGTTGCTTTGCCAACATCCACGTTGCTGCGTTGCTTTGCTGACATCCACGTTGCTATGTTGCTTTGCTAACATCCACGTTGCTGTGTTGCTTTGCCAACATCCACGTTGCTGCGTTGCTTTGCCAACATCCACGTTGCTGTGTTGCTTTGTGGTGTTCTGAGTGTGAAATGCGTCCAAACAGCAACATGTTGCCATGAAAAGTTGGATAGCACAGTGCTACTTCCCTAGCCTGCTCGCTGGCTGCAAACTGTGGACTGGATTTCCTGCCTCATTCCTCCTGGTCTCATTGAGACCCGCCTCCCTTCAGGAAATCCAGTCCACAGTTTGCAGCCAGCGAGCAGAGCAGCAGCAGGGAAACACTGGGGATCATTTCAGCACCATGAAGCAGACCAGGATCATGGATCAGGAACCTCTGCACTAGTGCCATGGACTGGCAATGTGTAGTAGTCCCTAGAAATATGTACTAGTTTCGGACTGGCGTTAAGATCGACCCCTGCTTGGGAAACTTCAACACACGATCTCGAATGCTGAATCTCAGATTTGAACCAAACCCAATTGTAGCCCTCTTTGGGGTTCTCGAAGATCAAGTATGTCTCAGTACTACTAAAATACAGGTCTTAGCCTTTGCCGTACTTGTGGCATGCTGTGCCATTCCACTGAGGTGGAAGGATGCCTCCCCACCCTCAAACACACAGTGGCTGCAGGATGTCATGTCATGTTTAAAAGTAGAAAAGATAAGATGCTCACTAAAACAAACTCCTGCTGCTTTTGAAGATATGTGGGGTTCCTTCTTGTTATTCTTTCCAGCTCTCTCAATCATTATTGCAGCCTAGCTGCATGTGATAACTAAATTTAGGTCCTGGTGTGAATGCATCGTTCTGGCAGTGACGGGGTGGCTGGGATGTTTGTTTTACATTAATTCATCTTACAAACAATTGCGCGAATACTTTTACTTGTCGTGACTGTAAAGACTCACATTACCACTGCTAATTCATTGTAAACCAACAATTTCTGAGAGAACCAGCACTTTGTACAAAATATTTGTTTATATTTCCGTTAATAATCAATAAAAATATTGATTTAAAAATGCCTACATTAATTTAAATGATGAAGTTAAACTCAAAATGATGTACAGTCAGAGCATCTAAGCCTTTCCATTCTGAAAGATGTTTTGCTTCCAAGTTGCCGTCCTACTGTTGGATTGTACCTCAATGAAATTCAGATTTTACACTATTTATTATTTCTACCTGTCTGCTGCCATCTTAAGTTAAATGTTAAGTCAATCGATTAGATCAATCAAAGTTCAGTGTTGCCTCTGGCAGCAGTTTTCTCCCAGTCGTCTCTCCTCTGCTGCAGCGCCGGACTTTTACTGTGAAATAACTGGGGTTTGGGTCTGTTGCCATAGCGACCCGTGATGAAGCTTTTTATGCTGGATGTTCAGGCGCTGAACTCAAAGTTCACACACAGAGAGTTGATTTGTTTTGGCTGCTGGTGATTACTGGACACTCGCTGATTAGTGACCGTTGCTGTAAAAAAGGTTTCCGCCGACCGAGAAATGATTTTAGTCCTGATGTAACAAACATTCTGCCTCCAGAGCCAGAATCAGTAAAACAACAAGGTTTGAGTACATTATGTAACATCTACATTTAATTTGAAATCTCTTCACTAAGTTGGAAAAGCTGAAATTCACAAAGAACAATGTGAAATTCAAACATTCTGCCTTTAGGTTTTTAAACAGCCTCCAGCTCAGATACACTTTTATCTGCTCCATTTTGGAAACGAACCTCTGAGGTCTTGTTTCCACTTTCAAGTAAAAAACTTTTATTTTTGTTTCAAAAAAGTTTCGCATTTACACAGCAACATACTGAAAACATGACCGTTTCCACGGCAATGGCAGAAACACTAAAGCAATGTAGTTAGCATGTTGGGCCACTAGTGGGTGTTTGTTTTTGTAATGAAACCACATAAACACACTCAGCAGAGGACAATATGCTATAAGAAGTTCGCATTTTAACTAATATCTATTAATATATTCTGAAATATAAAATAAAGTTCTCCTATTCTCCTCCTCCTGTTCACCTCCTCCTCCTGTTCTCCTCCTCCTCCTCCTGTTCTCCTCCTCCTCCTCCTCCTCCTCCTCCTCCTGGTCTGGTCGGTCCAGAAACCTTCAGTATTCTAAGTTTCTAGCTCCTCCTTGATTTTCTTCATTTGAATATTGGATCATAGGAGCTACATTCAGAATCTGCTGTGTCTGTGTGAGCTGGACTGGCTCCGCCCACACATGCCCATCTTGGGAAGAGGGGGAGGTACTTCCTCTCGTGGTGCCATGTGCCAGAGCAGAGCTGCCTAATTGTGGGAGGAGACAAAGGGAGGGCCTACCTTGATTGGGATTGGCTAAACCCCCGATGACACTATATAGGGTTTGATTTCTGATTGGCTGATTGGAGCAACACACTTTTTAAAACCTGGAACAAGCCAGGGACAGAGAGGACAGACTGTCTTCACTTCTGGGACGTCAGTCCAGGTATGGGGACGAGTAGTACTGCTGGAGAACCTTCAGGAAGTGGATTTAGTAGAATATGAGCTTTTAACTTGAAAGATCCATCACCCCCCCCCCCCCCCCCCCCCACAGTTCAACACCTGGAATGATTCTATTCCATAATGATTGGATTCTATCTTCCATGGAAGTGACAGAAGAAAGAAGGAAGCTGACCTGAGTGATTCCTGTTAACTTGACACAGAAGTCTGAAAGCTGCGGGTTCACTTCTGGTTTCACGTACTCCTGAAACGAGTCCACCTGCACAGAGAACACACACGGAACTGAGAATGACACACACACACACACACACACACACACACACACACACACACACACACACACACACACACACACACACACACACACACACACACACACACACACACACACACACACACACACACACACACACACACACACACACACACACACACACACACACACACACACACACACACACACACACACACACACACACACACACACACAGGCTAAACTCACGATCTCCAGGGTGTGTGTGTTGATGAGCACCATGGGGAACTCGATGATTTCGTGGAGGAAGTCTGACGGGTTGTCCTCCTCGCACGTGGCCTCAAAGTCCACCACGCAGATGTAGTCATAGTACGTGTCAGTCTGTCCTCCCTCTGCTGCCGTCTGCATCAGCTTCTGCTTCTTATAGTGACTCTTCAGCCTCTTCTTCATCACGTCCTTCACTCCTCTGCGCACACACACGCACACACACACACACACACACCTCCACTTGAAGAACCTTCTGGAGAACCGTTCACTGTACAACCCAACACAGCCGGTGTGACGCTCACCGCGTGTCGAGCTTCAGCTCAGCTAACTTGACCCGCAGCTCGTCCTTGGTCATGCGGTTGATGTGTCCGTTGGCCAGAGCGATTTCTTTGTACACCGGGTGACTGAAGTCCCCACCAGACGGAGACGTGGAGTCCTGGGGAGCCGATTCTGCGTCGGGACATAACCTGCTGCACGGCTTCGCCTGAGGACAAACCAGATTGTTCACAAATTGGACCTGTAAGCAGATTCTGCATCAAGGTGACCATTAGGCTTTACGTTGGATGTCCTTCATGATGCAGCCTGAGCTGACAGGGCTGAAGGACGTCTGTAACTCCTGTCACCTTCCCAATAAAAAGGTCCACTTTTCCTGTTTCTAGCTAAAGAAAAGTGAAGGTGATGTTTTGTTGCTCCTGACAAAAAAGAAACCACTTATATAATCTATTGGTGTCAAACACATTTTGGTTCAGGGGCCACAAACAGCCCGATGTCATCCTGAGTGGGCCAGACTGGGAGAGCTGCGCCACAACAAAGTTTAAATTTAAAGGTTATTATGGTACTGAGCATACGTGATGAAAGAGTCTCTATTTTTAAAAATGACTCTGATCTCAACATGAAGCCATTATGAAACCTAATCTGGAGCAAAATACAGTGAAATGCTCATAACTCATCTCCTATAGCTGTTGCATTCTGCATGTTTTCACAAGCTGACCCTGACAGCACGGCTTTGAAGCTGGTTTGATAGCAACCAGGTAGTCGATTAATATTTTAACTTCTATGCTATTTATTGTGTGTGAAGCTGTGTTACTAGAATTTCCCTCTGGGATCAACAAAGTACTCTGCTCTAATCCAGCAAGCCTTCGTGGCAGCATCACTGATATCTCACCTCAGGCCTCAGTGTTGTGTTGTGTCCACTACTCTCAAGAAATGTGTAAATAAATAAATAATGAAGTCTGGCACTGGAGCCTCTTGCAGGTCTTCTGTTTGACACCAATGAGCTGGATCAGGGCTGGGAGGTTATGATTAGATCAAATCTTTTGTGGATTATTGTCTCAAACCAAACCAGACCAGACCAGAGCGAAGCAGACCAGAACAAACCAAACCAGACCAGAAAAAAACAAACCAAACCAGACCAGACTAGACCAGAGCGAAGCAAAGCAATCCAGACCAGAACAAACAAAACAAAACCAGACCAGACCAGACCAAACGAAACCAGACCAGACCAGAAAAAAACAAACCAAACCAGACCAGACCAGAGCGAAGCAAAGCAAAGCAATCCAGACCGAAGCAAACCAGAACGAAACCAGACGAGAAGAAACGAAACCAGACCACACGAAATCAAACCAGACCAGACCAAATCAAACCAAACCAGACCAGACCAAATCAAATCAGACCAGACCAAATCAAACCAAATCAAACCAGACCAGACCAAATCAAACCAGACGAAACCAGACCAGACGAAACCAGATCAGACCAAATCAAACCAGACCAGACCAAATCAAACCAGACCAGACGAAATCAAATCAAACCAGACCAGACCAGACCAGATCAAACCAGACCAGCCCAAATCAAACCAGACCAGACGAAATCAAACCAGACCAGACCAGACCAAATCAAACCAGACCAGACCAAATCAAACCAGACGAAATCAAATCAAACCAGACCAGACCAAATCAAACCAGACCAGACCAGACCAAATCAAACCAGATCAGACCAAATCAAACCAGACCAGACCAAATCAAACCAGACCAGACCAGACCAAATCAAACCAGATCAGACCAAATCAAACCAGACCAGACCAAATCAAACCAGACCAGATGAAATCAAACCAGACGAAATCAAATCAAACCAGACCAGACCAAATCAAACCAGACCAGATCAGACCAGACTAGACCAGACCAAATCAAACCAGACCAGACCAGACGAAACCAGATCAGACCAAATCAAACCAGACCAGACCAAATCAAACCAGACCAGACCAGCCCAAATCAAACCAGACCAGACCAAACTAACCCCCAGGGTTGACTTCAGGATGAATCCTCTTCCAGCAGCAGAGAAACAGCCTCGTGCTTCTTCCCAGTGTATTTAAGTCTGCAGACCTGGAAGGACGGTCATCCTGAGGATCCATTTGATCGTGTCGTTCCTTCCGGATGAATCCAAGCAGAATGTGAACTTTATTTACTTTAGTCTTTGTGTATTTTAGTTATTATTCCGAAGTGGAAGGCCTCGCATTACATTACATCTATTTGCTGAAGAGATGGAATCAATCACTGATCCTTGTTCCTGTTTTTACTCAGTTTTGTTGTCAAATGAAAAGTTGGTACAAATTAAAGCACATCTTGGTATTTTTCAGTGAGAATATTCGTGAATGAGTCACTTTAATTAAAGTCTGAAAATCTTCACCGACCTGCTCGTCCTCTCTGCTTTTAGACATCTTCACATTGGCGTCTTTCCCGTGAATGTTCTCCTTGTGTTCATCCATTTAAAGCTGAAACACAAATCTGTCGGTAATGTAAGAAAAACAACGTTAGCTCTTAGCATCAGCTGCTAACGTGAAGCTGCGCGGATTCGTGAAGGTTGACGGCGCGAAGTCGGACCTTTACAAGTTTGGTAGTTTAAGATGTTGAAAATAAAACCCAACTAAAAGACTGAACAATAACGCTTTGCATTAAAATCCGGCGATAAATCCCCCGCGTTGGCATCAAAGTTGACTCTTTTTTTCAAGCTGGACAGTTGTGACGGTTTCCGCTGTGCGCCAAAACAACTGCAGCGCTTCGCGCAGCGCCCCCTGCTGCGCCGGAAGGTAACTGCACCAGAAACTAACTGGACCAGGGGAATTGATATTGAATAAAACCCAGAGAATGAAACATTAATTTTGAGTCAATTAAAGTTGAGTTAGACCTTCCTTTGTCTTTATTCGGAGGTTAAATAAAAAAATATCGACTTTGATTTTCGACTTTTTATGAAGTGCATGAAGTTTTTTTTGTTTTTTTAAGCCACTCAATTTTTTTTTCCTTCAGTGGCCCTCAACCACAACTCAAGTGGTCCAGTGAGACCACAACTCAACAATTTGAGTTCCAGCAGCTCAGTAGGAGAGGAGCAGCACACAGAGGATAACAAAGATCAGTTACAGAAAAAGGTACAAAGTATAATACAAAGTCTTAACTAACCTTAACTTAACTAGATATAGAAATGGTAAACAGAATCAGCCTCTAACAGAATCTAGGAGTGAAAGTGACCGAAGGTTAAACTGCTCAGTGGTTACAGACACTATTATTAACCAGGAGGATCATCTGCAGTGAAGACACCATTAGATGTTACACAGTTTTGCATTATGGGATGTGAGATAGAGGATGAGGTGGATGGAGGCTACTGCTCCTTCCCTTCTGTCCTCTGTCTAGTTTTTATTATTGTATTATAATTACTGGATTCCTATATTATTATTGATATTATTATTATAACCATTACTACGGCTGAGTATAGCCAGTAACCTGTTTGCCCACGATAACAGTATTATCACAATACAGTGATTCTGCTCAGTTTATCGCTGGAAGTTTAGTCCTCGATATATTACGACATCTGTCTCACTGAAGAAACTCACAATTTATTGACTGAACCCATTTCACATGAATTACAGCGCAGTACAACACATTAACACACTGAACAAAGTGTGTACTGCACATTAACACACTGAACAAAGTGTATACTGCACATTAACACACTAAACACAGTGTGTACTGCACATTAACACACTAAACACAGTGTGTACTGCACATTAACACACTAAACACAGTGTGTACTGCACATTAACACACTAAACACAGTGTGTACTGCACATTAACACACTAAACAAAGTGTATACTGCACATTAACACACTGAACAAAATGTGTATACTGCACATTAACACACTAAACAAAGTGTGTACTGCACATTAACACAGACTAAACAAAGTGTGTACTGCACATTAACACACTGAACAAAGTGTATACTGCACATTAACACACTAAACAAAGTGTATACTGCACATTAACACACTAAACAAAGTGTATACTGCACATTAACACACTAAACAAAGTGTGTACTGCACATTAACACACTAAACAAAGTGTATACTGCACATGAACACACACTAAACAAAGTGTATACTGCACATTAACACACTAAACAAAGTGTGTACTGCACATTAACACACTAAACAAAGTGTATACTGCACATTAACACACTAAACAAAGTGTATACTGCACATTAACACACACTAAACAAAGTGTATACTGCACAGTAACACACTAAACAAAGTGTATACTGCACATTAACACACACTAAACAAAGTGTGTACTGCACATTAACACACTAAACAAAGTGTATACTGCACATTAACACACACTAAACAAAGTGTGTACTGCACATTAACACACTAAACAAAGTGAATACTGCACATTAACACACACTAAACAAAGTGTGTACTGCACATTAACACACTGAACAAAGTGTGTACTGCACATTAACAGACTGAACAAAGTGTGTACTGCACATTAACAAACACTAAACAAAGTGTGTACTGCACATTAACACACTGAACAAAGTGTGTACTGCACATTAACACACTAAACACAGTGTGTACTGCACATTAACACACTAAACAAAGTGTATACTGCACATTAACACACTAAACAAAGTGTATACTGCACATTAACACACTAAACAAAGTGTACACTGCACATTAACACACACTAAACAAAGTGTGTACTGCACATTAACACACTAAACAAAGTGTATACTGCACATTAACACACTAAACAAAGTGTATACTGCACATTAACACACACTAAACAAAGTGTGTACTGCACATTAACACACTGAACAAAGTGTGTACTGCACATTAAGAAAACACTAAACAAAGTGTGTACTGCACATTAACACACTGAACAAAGTGTGTACTGCACATTAACAAACACTAAACAAAGTATGTACTGCACATTAACACACTAAACAAAGTAT
Organism: Lipophrys pholis; assembly: GCF_963383615.2. Taxonomy (NCBI): domain Eukaryota; kingdom Metazoa; phylum Chordata; class Actinopteri; order Blenniiformes; family Blenniidae; genus Lipophrys; species Lipophrys pholis. The sequence continues at coordinate 496,822 of NC_137644.1, read as the reverse complement.
GTACTGCACATTAACACACTAAACAAAGTGTGTACTGCACATGACGGTTTTAAAAAAATCAAACAGTTTCGAAATCGGTTCAAAATTCAACTTATAATTCTACTAAGAGATTGAGGAGTACCTCTTTCCATTGTCGCCGCCACCACCACCTGTCCAAGATGGTGGCGCTGTTGAGGTGTCCCTCCCAGTCAATGAGGCTGCTACTCTTTATTATGTCTATGGTTTATGTGTTTAACTGCTGGTGTTTACTTCTAAATTTCTGTGTTTTTGTTGTGTTTGGTGACTCACAGCGCCCCTAAAGGCCTGGCATGTGTGAGTGGCGTGTGCATTGCATGAGTGTAGCTCGCCCCTCTCTCACCATGCAGTGTGTATTGCATTAGTGTAGCTCGCCTCTCTCTCACCATGCAGTGTGTATTGCATGAGTGTAGCTCGCCCCTCTCTCACCATGCAGTGTGTATTGCTTGAGTGTAGCTCGCCCCTCTCTCACCATGCAGTGTGTATTGCTTTAGTGTAGCTCGCATCTCTCTCACCATGCAGTGTGTATTGCATGAGTGTAGCTCGCCTCTCTCTCACCATGCAGTGTGTATTGCATTAGTGTAGCTCGCCCCTCTCTCACCATGCAGTGTGTATTACATTAGTGTAGCTCGCCCCTCTCTCATCATGCAGTGTGTATTACATTAGTGTAGCTTGCCACTTGGTCACCATGCAGTGTGTATTACATTAGTGTAGCTTGCCCCTCTCTCACCATGCAGTGTGTATTACATTAGTGTAGCTTGCCACTTGGTCACCATGCAGTGTGTATTACATTAGTGTAGCTCGCCCCTCTCTCACCATGCAGTGTGTATTACATTAGTGTAGCTCGCCCCTCTCTCACCATGCAGTGTGTATTGCTTGAGTGTAGCTCGCCCCTCTCTCACCATGCAGTGTGTATTGCTTGAGTGTAGCTCGCCCCTCACTTACCATGCAGTGTGTATTGCTTGAGTGTAGCTCGCCCCTCACTTACCATGCAGTGTGTATTACATTAGAGTAGCGCGCCCCTCAATTATCATGCAGTGTGTATTACATTAGTGTAGCTCGCCCATAACTTACCATGCAGTGTGTATTACATTAGTGTAGCTCGCCCCTCTCTCACCATGCAGTGTGTATTACATTAGTGTAACTCGGCCCTCTCTCACCATGCAGTATGCATTACATGAGTGTAGCTCACCTCTCTCTCACCATGCAGTGTGTATTACATTATAGCTCGCCTCTCTATCACAATGCAGTGTGTATTACATTAGTGTAGCTCGCCCCTCTCTCACCATGCAGTGTGTATTACATTAGTGTAGCTCGCCCTTCTCTCACCATGCAGTGTGTATTACATTAGTGTAGCTCGCCCCTCTCTCACCATGCAGTGTGTATTACATTAGTGTAACTCGCCCTTCTCTCACCATGCAGTGTGTATTACATTAGTGTAGCTCGCCCCTCTCTCACCATGCAGTGTGTATTAAATTAGTGTAGCTCGCCCCTCTCTCACCATGCAGTGTGTATTGCTTTAATGTAGCTCGCCCCTCCCTCGCCATGCAGTGTGTATTAAATTAGTGTAGCTCGCCCCTCTCTCACCATGCAGTGTGTATTGCTTTAATGTAGCTCGCCCCTCTCTCGCCATGCAGTGTGTATTACATTAGTGTAGCTCGCCCCTCTCTCACCATGCAGTGTGCATTGCATTAGTGTAGTTCGCCCCTCTCTCACCATGCAGTGTGTATTACATTAGTGTAGCTTGCCTCTCTCTGACCATGCAGTGTGTATTACATTAGTGTAGCTCGCCCATCTCTCACCATAGAGTGTGTATTACATTAGTGTAGCTCGCCTCTCTCTCACCATGCAGTGTGTACTACATTAGTGTAACTCGCCCCTCTCTCACCATGCAGTGTGTATAAAAGTGTAGCTCTCCTCTCTCTCACCATGCAGTGTGTATTACATTAGTGTAGCTCGCCCCTCTCTCAACATGCAGTGTGTATTACATTATAGCTCACCTCTCTCTCACCATGCAGTGTGTATAACATTTGTGTAGCTCGCCCCTCTCTCACCATGCAGTGTGTATTACATTAGTGTAACTCGCCCCTCTCTCACCATGCAGTGTGTATTATATTAGTGTAACTCGCCCCTCTCTCACCATGCAGTGTGTATGACATTAGTGTAACTCGCCCCTCTCTCACCATGCAGTGTGTATAACAGTATAGTTCGCCACTCTCTCACCATGCAGTGTGTATTACATCAGTGTAGCTCGCCCCTCTCTCACCATGCAGTGTGTATTGCTTGAGTGTAGCTCGCCCCTCTCTCACCATGCAGTGTGTATTGCATTAGTGTAGCTCGCCTCTCTCTCACCATGCAGTGTGTATTGCATGAGTGTAGCTCGCCTCTCTCTCACGATGCAGTGTGTATTGCATTAGTGTAGCTCGCCCCTCTCTCACCATGCAGTGTGTATTACATTAGTGTAGCTCGCCCCTCACTTACCATGCAGTGTGTATTACATTAGTGTAGCTCGCCCCTCTCTCATCATGCAGTGTGTATTACATTAGTGTAGCTTGCCACTTGGTCACCATGCAGTGTGTATTACATTAGTGTAGCTTGCCCCTCTCTCACCATGCAGTGTGTATTACATTAGTGTAGCTTGCCACTTGGTCACCATGCAGTGTGTATTACATTAGTGTAGCTCGCCCCTCTCTCACCATGCAGTGTGTATTACATTAGTGTAGCTCGCCCCTCTCTCACCATGCAGTGTGTATTGCTTGAGTGTAGCTCGCCCCTCTCTCACCATGCAGTGTGTATTACATTAGTGTAGCTCGCCCCTCACTTACCATGCAGTGTGTATTACATTAGAGTAGCGCGCCCCTCAATTACCATGCAGTGTGTATTACATTAGTGTAGCTCGCCCCTCACTTACCATGCAGTGTGTATTACATTACTGTAGCTCGCCCCTCTCTCACCATGCAGTGTGTATTACATTAGTGTAACTCGGCCCTCTCTCACCATGCAGTATGCATTACATGAGTGTAGCTCACCTCTCTCTCACCATGCAGTGTGTATTACATTATAGCTCGCCTCTCTATCACAATGCAGTGTGTATTACATTAGTGTAGCTCGCCCCTCTCTCACCATGCAGTGTGTATTACATTAGTGTAGCTCGCCCTTCTCTCACCATGCAGTGTGTATTACATTAGTGTAGCTCGCCCCTCTCTCACCATGCAGTGTGTATTACATTAGTGTAGCTCGCCCTTCTCTCACCATGCAGTGTGTATTACATTAGTGTAGCTCGCCCCTCTCTCACCATGCAGTGTGTATTAAATTAGTGTAGCTCGCCCCTCTCTCACCATGCAGTGTGTATTGCTTTAATGTAGCTCGCCCCTCTCTCGCCATGCAGTGTGTATTAAATTAGTGTAGCTCGCCCCTCTCTCACCATGCAGTGTGTATTGCTTTAATGTAGCTCGCCCCTCTCTCGCCATGCAGTGTGTATTACATTAGTGTAGCTCGCCCCTCTCTCACCATGCAGTGTATATTGCATTAGTGTAGTTCGCCCCTCTCTCACCATGCAGTGTGTATTACATTAGTGTAGCTTGCTTCTCTCTGACCATGCAGTGTGTATTACATTAGTGTAGCTCGCCTCTCTCTCACCATGCAGTGTGTACTACATTAGTGTAACTCGCCCCTCTCTCACCATGCAGTGTGTATAAAAGTGTAGCTCTCCTCTCTCTCACCATGCAGTGTGTATTACATTAGTGTAGCTCGCCCCTCTCTCACCATGCAGTGTGTATTACATTATAGCTCACCTCTCTCTCACCATGCAGTGTGTATAACATTTGTGTAGCTCGCCCCTCTCTCACCATGCAGTGTGTATTACATTAGTGTAACTCGCCCCTCTCTCACCATGCAGTGTGTATTATATTAGTGTAACTCGCCCCTCTCTCACCATGCAGTGTGTATGAAATTAGTGTAACTCGCCCCTCTCTCACCATGCAGTGTGTATAACAGTATAGTTCGCCACTCTCTCACCATGCAGTGTGTATTACATCAGTGTAGCTCGCCCCTCTCTCACCATGCAGTGTGTATTACATTAGTGTAACTCGGCCCTCTCTCAACATGCAGTGTGCATTGCATTACTGTAGCTCACCTCTCTCTCACCATGCAGTGTGTATTACATTATAGCTCGCCTCTCTCTCACCATGCAGTGTGTATTACATTAGTGTAGCTCGGCCCTCTCTCACCATGCAGTGTGTATTGCTTTAGTGTAGCTCGCCCCTCTCTCACCATGCAGTGTGTATTAAATTAGTTTAGCTCGCCCCTCTCTCACCATGCAGTGTGTATTGCTTTAATGTAGCTCGCCCCTCTCTCACCATGCAGTGTGTATTACATTAGTGTAGCTGGCCTTTCTCTCACCATGAAGTGTGTATTACATGATAGCTCGCCTCTCTCTCACCATGCAGTGTGGACTACATTAGTGTAGCTCGCCCCTCTCTAACCATGCAGTGTGTATTACATTATAGCTCGCCTCTCTCTCGCCATGCAGTGTGTATTACATTTGTGTAGCTCGCCCCTCTCTCACCATGCAGTGTGTATTACTTTAGTGTTACTCGCCCCTCTCTCACCATGCAGTGTGTATTAAATTAGTGTAACTCGCCCTTCTCTCACCATGCAGTGTGTATTACATGAGTGTAACTCGCCCTTCTCTCACCATGCAGTGTGTATTACATTAGTGTAACTCGCCCCTCTCTCACCATGCAGTGTGTATAACAGTATAGTTCGCCTCTCTCTCACCATGCAGTGTGTATTACATTAGTGTAACTCGGCCCTCTCTCACCATGCAGTGTGTATTGCTTTAATGTAGCTCGCCCCTCTCTCGCCATGCAGTGTGTATTAAATTAGTGTAGCTCGCCCCTCTCTCACCATGCAGTGTGTATTGCTTTAATGTAGCTCGCCCCTCTCTTGCCATGCAGTGTGTATTACATTAGTGTAGCTCGCCCCTCTCTCACCATGCAGTGTGCATTGCATTAGTGTAGTTCGCCCCTCTCTCACCATGCAGTGTGTATTACATTAGTGTAGCTTGCCTCTCTGTGACCATGCAGTGTGTATTACATTAGTGTAGCTCGCCCCTCTCTCACCATGCAGTGTGTATTACATTAGTGTAGCTCGCCTCTCTCTCACCATGCAGTGTGTACTACATTAGTGTAACTCGCCCCTCTCTCACCATGCAGTGTGTATAAAAGTGTAGCTCTCCTCTCTCTCACCATGCAGTGTGTATTACATTAGTGTAGCTCGCCCTCTCTCACAATGCAGTGTGTATTACATTATAGCTCGCCTCTCTCTCACCATGCAGTGTGTATTACATTTGTGTAGCTCGCCCCTCTCTCACCATGCAGTGTGTATTACATTAGTGTAACTCGCCCCTCTCTCACCATGCAGTGTGTATTATATTAGTGTAACTCGCCCCTCTCTCACCATGCAGTGTGTATGACATTAGTGTAACTCGCCCCTCTCTCACCATGCAGTGTGTATAACAGTATAGTTCGCCACTCTCTCACCATGCAGTGTGTATTACATCAGTGTAGCTCGCCCCTCTCTCACCATGCAGTGTGTATTACATTAGTGTAACTCGGCCCTCTCTCACCATGCAGTGTGCATTGCATTACTGTAGCTCACCTCTCTCTCACCATGCAGTGTGTATTACATTATAGCTCGCCTCTCTCTCACCATGCAGTGTGTATTACATTAGTGTAGCTCGGCCCTCTCTCACCATGCAGTGTGTATTGCTTTAGTGTAGCTCGCCCCTCTCTCACCATGCAGTGTGTATTAAATTAGTTTAGCTCGCCCCTCTCTCACCATGCAGTGTGTATTGCTTTAATATAGCTCGCCCATCTCTCACCATGCAGTGTGTATTACATTAGTGTAGCTGGCCTTTCTCTCACCATGAAGTGTGTATTACATGATAGCTCGCCTCTCTCTCACCATGCAGTGTGGACTACATTAGTGTAGCTCGCCCCTCTCTCACCATGCAGTGTGTATTACATTAGTGTTACTCGCCCCTCTCTCACCATGCAGTGTGTATTATATTAGTGTAACTCACCCTTCTCTCACCATGCAGTGTGTATTACATGAGTGTAACTCGCCCTTCTCTCACCATGCAGTGTGTATTACATGAGTGTAACTCGCCCTTCTCTCACCATGCAGTGTGTATTACATTAGTGTAACTCGCCCCTCTCTCACCATTCAGTGTGTATAACAGTATAGTTCGCCTCTCTCTCACCATGCAGTGTGTATTACATCAGTGTAGCTCGCCCCTCTCTCACCATGCAGTGTGTATTACATGAGTGTAACTCGCCCCTCTCTCACAATGCAGTGTGTAATAAATTAGTGTAGCTCGCCTCTCTCTCACCATGCAGTGTGTATTACATTTGTGTAGCTCGCCTCTCTCTCACCATGCAGTGTGTATAACAGTATAGCTCGCCCCTCTCTCACCATGCAGTGTGTATTACATTAGTGTAGCTCGCCCCTCTCTCACCATGCAGTGTGTATTACATTAGTGTAACTCGCCCCTCTCTCACCATGCAGTGTGTAAAACAATGTAGCTCGCCTCTCTTTCACCATGCAGTGTGAATTGTATTAGTGTAGCTCGCCTCTCTCTCAACATGCAGTGTGTATTACATTATAGCTCACCTGTGTCTCATAATGCAGTGTGTATTACATTAGTGTAGCTCAACCCTCTCTCACCATGCAGTGTGTATTACATGAGTGTAACTCGCCCCTCTCTCACAATGCAGTGTGTAATAAATTAGTGTAGCTCGCCTCTCTCTCACCATGCAGTGTGTATTACATTTGTGTAGCTCGCCTCTCTCTCACCATGCAGTGTGTATAACAGTATAGCTCGCCCCTCTCTCACCATGCAGTGTGTATTACATTAGTGTAGCTCGCCCCTCTCTCACCATGCAGTGTGTATTACATTAGTGTAACTCGCCCCTCTCTCACCATGCAGTGTGTAAAACAATGTAGCTCGCCTCTCTTTCACCATGCAGTGTGAATTGTATTAGTGTAGCTCGCCTCTCTCTCACCATGCAGTGTGTATTACATTATAGCTCACCTGTGTCTCATAATGCAGTGTGTATTACATTAGTGTAGCTCGCCACTTGGTCACCATGCAGTGTGTATTACATTAGTGTAGCTCGCCACTTGGTCACCATGCAGTGTGTATTACATTAGTTTAACTCGCCCCTCTCTCACCATGCAGTGTGTATAACAATGTAGCTCGCCTCTCTTTCACCATGCAGTGTGCATTGCATTAGTGTAGCTCGCCTCTCTCTCACCATGCAGTGTCTATTACATTATAGCTCGCCTCTGTCTCACAATGCAGTGTGTATTGCATCAGTGTAGCTCGCCTCTCTCTCACCATGCAGTGTGTATTACATTAGTGTAACTCGCCCCTCTCTCACCATGCAGTGTGTATTGCAGTAGTGTAGCGCGCCCCTCTCTCATCACGCAGTGTGTATCACATTATAGCTCACCTCTGTCTCACCATGCAGTGTGTATTGCATCAGTGTAGCTCGCCTCTCTCTCACCATGCAGTGTGTATTAAATTAGTGTAGCTCACCCCTCTCTCACCATGCAGTGTGTATTAAATTAGTGTAGCTCGCCTCTCTCTCACCATGCAGTGTTTATTGCTTTAATGTAGCTCGCCCCTCTCTCACCGTGCAGTGTGTATTACATTAGTGTAGTTCGCCTCTCTCTCACCATGCAGTGTGTATAACAGTGTAGCTCGCCCCTCTCTCACCATGCAGTGTGTATTACATTAGTTTAGCTCGACCCTCTCTCACCATGCAGTGTGTATTACATTAGTGTAACTCGCCCCTCTCTCACCATGCAGTGTGTATTACATTAGTGTAGCTCGCCCCTCTCTCACCATGCAGTGTTTTTTTGCATTAGTGTAGCTCGCCCCTCTCTCACCATGCAGTGTGTATTAAATTAGTGTAGCTCGCCCGTCTCTCACCATGCAGTGTGTATTGCTTTAATGTAGCTTGCCCCTCTCTCACCATGCAGTGTGTATTACATTAGTGTAGCTCGCCCCTCTCTCACCATGCAGTGTTCATTGCAATAGTGTAGCTCGCCCCTCTCTCACCATGCAGTGTGTATTGCATTAGTGTAGCTCGCCCCTCTCTCACCATGCAGTGTGTAAAATTACTGTAGCTCGCCCCTCTCTCACCATGCAGTGTGTATTGCTTTAATGTAGCTCGCCCCTCTCTCGCCATGCAGTGTGTATTAAATTAGTGTAGCTCGCCCCTCTCTCACCATGCAGTGTGTATTGCTTTAATGTAGCTTGTCCCTCTCTCGCCATGCAGTATGTATTACATTAGTGTAGCTCGCCTCTCTTTCACCATATAGTGTGTATTACATTAGTGTAGTTCGCCCCTCTCTCACCATGCAGTGTGGATTACATTAATGTAGCTCGCCCCTCTCTCACCATGCAGTGTGTATTACATTAGTGTAACTCGCACCTCTCTCACCATGCAGTGTGTATTGCATTAGTGTAGCTCGCCCCTCTCTCACCATGCAGTGTGTATTACATGAGTGTAACTCGCCCCTCTCTCACTATGCAGTGTGTATTACATTAGTGTAGCTCGCCTCTCTCTCACCATGCAGTGTGTATTAAATTTGTGTAGCTCGCCTCTCTCTCACCATGCAGTGTGTATAACAGTGCAGCACGCGCCTCTCTCACCATGCAGTGTGTAAAAGAATGTAGCTCGCCTCTCTTTCACCATGCAGTGTGCATTGTATTGGTGTAGCTCGCCTCTCTCTCACCATGCAGTGTGTATTACATTAGTGTAGCTCGACCCTCTCTCACCATGCAGTGTTTATTGCTTTAATGTAGCTCGCCCCTCTCTCACCGTGCAGCGTGTCTTACATTAGTGTAGCTCGCCTCTCTCTCACCATGCAGTGTGTATAACAGTGTAGCTCGCCCCTCTCTCACCATGCAGTGTGTATTACATTAGTGTAGCTCGCCCCTCTCTCACCATGCAGTGTGTATTACATTAGTGTAGCTCGGCCCTCTCTCACCATGCAGTGTGTATTGCTTTAGTGTAGCTCGCCCCTCTCTCACCATGCAGTGTGTATTAAATTGGTTTAGCTCGCCCCTCTCTCACCATGCAGTGTGTATTGCTTTAATGTAGCTCGCCCCTCTCTCACCATGCAGTGTGTATTACATTAGTGTAGCTCGCCTCTCTCTCATCATGCAGTGTGTATAACAGTGTAGCTCGCCCCTCTCTCACCATGCAGTGTGTATTACATCAGTGTAGCTCGCCCCTCTCTCACCATGCAGTGTGTATTACATTAGTGTAACTCGGCCCTCTCTCACCATGCAGTGTGTATTGCTTTAATGTAGCTCGCCCCTCTCTCGCCATGCAGTGTGTATTACATTAGTGTAGCTCGCCCCTCTCTCACCATGCAGTGTGCATTGCATTAGTGTAGTTCGCCCCTCTCTAACCATGCAGTGTGTATTACATTAGTGTAGCTTGCCTCTCTCTGACCATGCAGTGTGTATTACATTAGTGTAGCTCGCCCCTCTCTCACCATGCAGTGTGTATTACATTAGTGTAGCTCGCCTCTCTCTCACCATGCAGTGTGTACTACATTAGTGTAACTCGCCCCTCTCTCACCATGCAGTGTGTATATAAGTGTAGCTCTCCTCTCTCTCACCATGCAGTGTGTATTACATTAGTGTAGCTCGCCCTCTCTCACCATGCAGTGTGTATTACATTATAGCTCGCCTCTCTCTCACCATGCAGTGTGTATTACATTTGTGTAGCTCGCCCCTCTCTCACCATGCAGTGTGTATTACATTAGTGTAACTCGCCCCTCTCTCACCATGCAGTGTGTATTATATTAGTGTAACTCGCCCCTCTCTCACCATGCAGTGTGTATGACATTAGTGTAACTCGCCCCTCTCTCACCATGCAGTGTGTATAACAGTATAGTTCGCCACTCTCTCACCATGCAGTGTGTATTACATCAGTGTAGCTCGCCCCTCTCTCACCATGCAGTGTGTATTACATTAGTGTAACTCGGCCCTCTCTCACCATGCAGTGTGCATTGCATTACTGTAGCTCACCTCTCTCTCACCATGCAGTGTGTATTACATTAGTGTAGCTCGGCCCTCTCTCACCATGCAGTGTGTATTGCTTTAGTGTAGCTCGCCCCTCTCTCACCATGCAGTGTGTATTAAATTAGTTTAGCTCGCCCCTCTCTCACCATGCAGTGTGTATTGCTTTAATGTAGCTCGCCCATCTCTCACCATGCAGTGTGTATTACATTAGTGTAGCTGGCCTTTCTCTCACCATGCAGTGTGTATTACATTAGTGTAGCTCGCCACTTGGTCACCATGCAGTGTGTATTACATTAGTTTAACTCGCCCCTCTCTCACCATGCAGTGTGTATAACAATGTAGCTCGCCTCTCTTTCACCATGCAGTGTGCATTGCATTAGTGTAGCTCGCCTCTCTCTCACAATGCAGTGTCTATTACATTATAGCTCGCCTCTGTCTCACAATGCAGTGTGTATTACATTAGTGTAGCTCGCCCCTCTCTCACCATGCAGTGTGGATTACATTAGTGTAGCTCGCCCCTCTCTCACCATGCAGTGTGTATTACATTAGTGTAACTCGCCCCTCTCTCACCATGCAGTGTGTATTGCAGTAGTGTAGCTCGCCCCTCTCTCATCACGCAGTGTGTATCACATTATAGCTCACCTCTGTCTCACCATGCAGTGTGTATTGCATCAGTGTAGCTCGCCTCTCTCTCACCATGCAGTGTGTATTAAATTAGTGTAGCTCGCCCCTCTCTCACCATGCAGTGTGTATTAAATTAGTGTAGCTCACCCCTCTCTCACCATGCAGTGTTTATTGCTTTAATGTAGCTCGCCCCTCTCTCACCGTGCAGTGTGTATTACATTAGTGTAGTTCGCCTCTCTCTCACCATGCAGTGTGTATAACAGTGTAGCTCGCCCCTCTCTCACCATGCAGTGTGTATTACATTAGTTTAGCTCGACCCTCTCTCACCATGCAGTGTGTATTACATTAGTGTAACTCGCCCCTCTCTCACCATGCAGTGTGTATTACATTAGTGTAGCTCGCCCCTCTCTCACCATGCAGTGTGTATTACATTAGTCTAACTCGCCCCTCTCTCACCATGCAGTGTGTATTGCTTTAATGTAGCTCGCCCCTCTCTCGCCATGCAGTGTGTATTACATTAGTGTAGCTCGCCCCTCTCTCACCATGCAGTGTGCATTGCATTAGTGTAGTTCGCCCCTCTCTCACCATGCAGTGTGTATTAAATTAGTGTAGCTTGCCTCTCTCTGACCATGCAGTGTGTATTACATTAGTGTAGCTCGCCCCTCTCTCACCATGCAGTGTGTATTACATTAGTGTAGCTTGCCTCTCTCTCACCATGCAGTGTGTACTACATTAGTGTAACTCGCCCCTCTCTCACCATGCAGTGTGTATATAAGTGTAGCTCTCCTCTCTCTCACCATGCAGTGTGTATTACATTAGTGTAGCTCGCCCTCTCTCACCATGCAGTGTGTATTACATTATAGCTCGCCTCTCTCTCACCATGCAGTGTGTATTACATTTGTGTAGCTCGCCCCTCTCTCACCATGCAGTGTGTATTACATTAGTGTAACTCGCCGCTCTCTCACCATGCAGTGTGTATTATATTAGTGTAACTCGCCCCTCTCTCACCATGCAGTGTGTATGACATTAGTGTAACTCGCCCCTCTCTCACCATGCAGTGTGTATAACAGTATAGTTCGCCACTCTCTCACCATGCAGTGTGTATTACATCAGTGTAGCTCGCCCCTCTCTCACCATGCAGTGTGTATTACATTAGTGTAACTCGGCCCTCTCTCACCATGCAGTGTGCATTGCATTACTGTAGCTCACCTCTCTCTCACCATGCAGTGTGTATTACATTAGTGTAGCTCGGCCCTCTCTCACCATGCAGTGTGTATTGCTTTAGTGTAGCTCGCCCCTCTCTCACCATGCAGTGTGTATTAAATTAGTTTAGCTCGCCCCTCTCTCACCATGCAGTGTGTATTGCTTTAATGTAGCTCGCCCATCTCTCACCATGCAGTGTGTATTACATTAGTGTAGCTGGCCTTTCTCTCACCATGCAGTGTGTATTACATTAGTGTAGCTCGCCACTTGGTCACCATGCAGTGTGTATTACATTAGTTTAACTCGCCCCTCTCTCACCATGCAGTGTGTATAACAATGTAGCTCGCCTCTCTTTCACCATGCAGTGTGCATTGCATTAGTGTAGCTCGCCTCTCTCTCACCATGCAGTGTCTATTACATTATAGCTCGCCTCTGTCTCACAATGCAGTGTGTATTACATTAGTGTAGCTCGCCCCTCTCTCACCATGCAGTGTGGATTACATTAGTGTAGCTCGCCCCTCTCTCACCATGCAGTGTGTATTACATTAGTGTAACTCGCCCCTCTCTCACCATGCAGTGTGTATTGCAGTAGTGTAGCTCGCCCCTCTCTCATCACGCAGTGTGTATCACATTATAGCTCACCTCTGTCTCACCATGCAGTGTGTATTGCATCAGTGTAGCTCGCCTCTCTCTCACCATGCAGTGTGTATTAAATTAGTGTAGCTCGCCCCTCTCTCACCATGCAGTGTGTATTAAATTAGTGTAGCTCACCCCTCTCTCACCATGCAGTGTTTATTGCTTTAATGTAGCTCGCCCCTCTCTCACCGTGCAGTGTGTATTACATTAGTGTAGTTCGCCTCTCTCTCACCATGCAGTGTGTATAACAGTGTAGCTCGCCCCTCTCTCACCATGCAGTGTGTATTACATTAGTTTAGCTCGACCCTCTCTCAATATGCAGTGTGTATTACATTAGTGTAACTCGCCCCTCTCTCACCATGCAGTGTGTATTACATTAGTGTAGCTCGCCCCTCTCTCACCATGCAGTGTGTATTGCATTAGTGTAGCTCGCCCCTCTCTCACCATGCAGTGTGTATTAAATTAGTGTAGCTCGCCCGTCTCTCACCATGCAGTGTGTATTGCTTTAATGTAGCTCGCCCCTCTCTCACCATGCAGTGTGTATTACATTAGTGTAGCTCGCCCCTCTCTCACCATGCAGTGTTCATTGCAATAGTGTAGCTCGCCCCTCTCTCACCATGCAGTGTGTATTGCATTAGTGTAGCTCGCCCCTCTCTCACCATGCAGTGTGTAAAATTACTGTAGCTCGCCCCTCTCTCACCATGCAGTGTGTATTGCTTTAATGTAGCTCGCCCCTCTCTCGCCATGCAGTGTGTATTAAATTAGTGTAGCTCGCCCCTCTCTCACCATGCAGTGTGTATTGCTTTAATGTAGCTTGTCCCTCTCTCGCCATGCATAATGTATTACATTAGTGTAGCTCGCCTCTCTTTCACCATATAGTGTGTATTACATTAGTGTAGTTCGCCCCTCTCTCACCATGCAGTGTGGATTACATTAATGTAGCTCGCCCCTCTCTCACCATGCAGTGTGTATTACATTAGTGTAACTCGCCCCTCTCTCACCATGCAGTGTGTATTGCATTAGTGTAGCTCGCCCCTCTCTCACCATGCAGTGTGTATTACATGAGTGTAACTCGCCCCTCTCTCACCATGCAGTGTGTATTACATTAGTGTAGCTCGCCTCTCTCTCACCATGCAGTGTGTATTAAATTTGTGTAGCTCGCCTCTCTCTCACCATGCAGTGTGTATAACATTGCAGCCCGCGCCTCTCTCACCATGCAGTGTGTAAAACAATGTAGCTCGCCTCTCTTTCACCATGCAGTGTGCATTGTATTGGTGTAGCTCGCCTCTCTCTCACCATGCAGTGTGTATTACATTAGTGTAGCTCGACCCTCTCTCACCATGCAGTGTTTATTGCTTTAATGTAGCTCGCCCCTCTCTCACCGTGCAGCGTGTATTACATTAGTGTAGCTCGCCTCTCTCTCACCATGCAGTGTGTATAACAGTGTAGCTCGCCCCTCTCTCACCATGCAGTGTGTATTACATTAGTTTAGCCCGACCCTCTCTCACCATGCAGTGTGTATTACATTAGTGTAACTCGCCCCTCTCTCACCATGCAGTGTGTATTACATGAGTGTAACTCGCCCCTCTCTCACAATGCAGTGTGTAATAAATTAGTGTAGCTCGCCTCTCTCTCACCATGCAGTGTGTATTACATTTGTGTAGCTCGCCTCTCTCTCACCATGCAGTGTGTATTGCAGTAGTTTAGCTCGCCCCTCTCTCATCACGCAGTGTGTATTACATTTTTGTAGCTCACCCCTCACTGACCATGCAGTGTGTATTACATTAGTGTAGCTCGACCCTCTCTCACCATGCAGTGTGTATTACATTAGTGTAACTCGCCCCTCTCTCACCATGCAGTGTGTAAAACAATGTAGCTCGCCTCTCTTTCACCATGCAGTGTGAATTGTATTAGTGTAGCTCGCCTCTCTCTCACCATGCAGTGTGTATTACATTATAGCTCACCTGTGTCTCATAATGCAGTGTGTATTACATTAGTGTAGCTCAACCCTCTCTCACCATGCAGTGTGTATTACATTAGTGTAGCTCGCCACTTGGTCACCATGCAGTGTGTATTACATTAGTTTAACTCGCCCCTCTCTCACCATGCAGTGTGTATAACAATGTAGCTCGCCCCTCTCTCACCATGCAGTGTGTATTACATTAGTGTAGCTCGCCCCTCTCTCACCATGCAGTGTGTATTGCTTTAATGTAGCTCGCCCCTCTCTCACCATGCAGTTTGTATTACATTAGTGTAGCTCGCCCCTCTCTCACCATGCAGTGTGCATTGCATTAGTGTAGCTTGCCCCTCTCTCACCATGCAGTGTGCATTGCATTACTGTAGCTCACCTCTCTCTCACCATGCAGTGTGTATTACATTATAGCTCGCCTCTCTCTCACCATGCAGTGTGTATTACATTAGTGTAGCTCGGCCCTCTCTCACCATGCAGTGTGTATTGCTTTAGTGTAGCTCGCCCCTCTCTCACCATGCAGTGTGTATTAAGTTGGTTTAGCTCGCCCCTCTCTCACCATGCAGTGTGTATTGCTTTAATGTAGCTCGCCCCTCTCTCACCATGCAGTGTGTATTACATTAGTGTAGCTCGCCTCTCTCTCATCATGCAGTGTGTATAACAGTGTAGCTCGCCCCTCTCTCACCATGCAGTGTGTATTACAATAGTGTAGCTCGCCCCTCTTTCACCATATAGTGTGTATTACATTAGTGTAGTTCGCCCCTCTCTCACCATGCAGTGTGGATTACATTAGTGGAGCTCGCCCCTCTCTCACCATGCAGTGTGTATTACATTAGTGTAACTCGCCCCTCTCTCACCATGCAGTGTGTATTACATGAGTGTAACTCGCCCCTCTCTCACAATGCAGTGTGTAATAAATTAGTGTAGCTCGCCTCTCTCTCACCATGCAGTGTGTATTACATTTGTGTAGCTCGCCTCTCTCTCACCATGCAGTGTGTATAACAGTGTAGCTCGCCCCTCTCTCACCATGCAGTGTGTATTACATTAGTGTAGCTCGCCCCTCTCTCACCATGCAGTGTGTATTACATTAGTGTAACTCGCCCCTCTCTCATCATGCAGTGTGTATTGCAGTAGTTTAGCTCGCCCCTCTCTCATCACGCAGTGTGTATTACATTTTTGTAGCTCACCCCTCACTGACCATGCAGTGTGTATTACATTAGTGTAGCTCGACCCTCTCTCACCATGCAGTGTGTATTACATTAGTGTAACTCGCCCCTCTCTCACCATGCAGTGTGTAAAACAATGTAGCTCGCCTCTCTTTCACCATGCAGTGTGAATTGTATTAGTGTAGCTCGCCTCTCTCTCACCATGCAGTGTGTATTACATTATAGCTCACCTGTGTCTCATAATGCAGTGTGTATTACATTAGTGTAGCTCAACCCTCTCTCACCATGCAGTGTGTATTACATTAGTGTAGCTCGCCACTTGGTCACCATGCAGTGTGTATTACATTAGTTTAACTCGCCCCTCTCTCACCATGCAGTGTGTATAACAATGTAGCTCGCCTCTCTTTCACCATGCAGTGTGCATTGCATTAGTGTAGCTCGCCTCTCTCTCACCATGCAGTGTCTATTACATTATAGCTCGCCTCTGTCTAACAATGCAGTGTGTATTACATTAGTGTAGCTCGCCCCTCTCTCACCATGCAGTGTGGATTACATTAGTGTAGCTCGCCCCTCTCTCACCATGCAGTGTGTATTACATTAGTCTAACTCGCCCCTCTCTCACCATGCAGTGTGTATTGCAGTAGTGTAGCTCGCCCCTCTCTCATCACGCAGTGTGTATCACATTATAGCTCACCTCTGTCTCACCATGCAGTGTGTATTGCATCAGTGTAGCTCGCCTCTCTCTCACCATGCAGTGTGTATTAAATTAGTGTAGCTCGCCCCTCTCTCACCATGCAGTGTGTATTAAATTAGTGTAGCTCGCCCCTCTCTCACCATGCAGTGTTTATTGCTTTAATGTAGCTCGCCCCTCTCTCACCGTGCAGTGTGTATTACATTAGTGTAGTTCGCCTCTCTCTCACCATGCAGTGTGTATAACAGTGTAGCTCGCCCCTCTCTCACCATGCAGTGTGTATTACATTAGTTTAGCTCGACCCTCTCTCACCATGCAGTGTGTATTACATTAGTGTAACTCGCCCCTCTCTCACCATGCAGTGTGTATTGCATTAGTGTAGCTCGCCCCTCTCTCACTATGCAGTGTGTAAAATTACTGTAGCTAGCCCCTCTCTCACCATGCAGTGTGTATTGCTTTAATGTAGCTCGCCCCTCTCTCGCCATGCAGTGTGTATTAAATTAGTGTAGCTCGCCCCTCTCTCACCATGCAGTGTGTATTGCTTTAATGTAGCTTGTCCCTCTCTCGCCATGCAGTATGTATTACATTAGTGTAGCTCGCCTCTCTTTCACCATATAGTGTGTATTACATTAGTGTAGTTCGCCCCTCTCTCACCATGCAGTGTGGATTACATTAATGTACCTCGCCCCTCTCTCACCATGCAGTGTGTATTACATTAGTGTAACTCGCCCCTCTCTCACCATGCAGTGTGTATTGCATTAGTGTAGCTCGCCCCTCTCTCACCATGCAGTGTGTATTACATGAGTGTAACTCGCCCCTCTCTCACCATGCAGTGTGTATTACATTAGTGTAGCTCGCCTCTCTCTCACCATGCAGTGTGTATTAAATTTGTGTAGCTCGCCTCTCTCTCACCATGCAGTGTGTATAACAGTGCAGCCCGCGCCTCTCTCACCATGCAGTGTGTAAAACAATGTAGCTCGCCTCTCTTTCACCATGCAGTGTGCATTGTATTGGTGTAGCTCGCCTCTCTCTCACCATGCAGTGTGTATTACATTAGTGTAGCTCGACCCTCTCTCACCATGCAGTGTTTATTGCTTTAATGTAGCTCGCCCCTCTCTCACCGTGCAGTGTGTATTACATTAGTGTAGCTCGCCTCTCTCTCACCATGCAGTGTGTATAACAGTGTAGCTCGCCCCTCTCTCACCATGCAGTGTGTATTACATTAGTTTAGCCCGACCCTCTCTCACCATGCAGTGTGTATTACATTAGTGTAACTCGCCCCTCTCTCACCATGCAGTGTGTATTACATGAGTGTAACTCGCCCCTCTCTCACAATGCAGTGTGTAATAAATTAGTGTAGCTCGCCTCTCTCTCACCATGCAGTGTGTATTACATTTGTGTAGCTCGCCTCTCTCTCACCATGCAGTGTGTATTGCAGTAGTTTAGCTCGCCCCTCTCTCATCACGCAGTGTGTATTACATTTTTGTAGCTCACCCCTCACTGACCATGCAGTGTGTATTACATTAGTGTAGCTCGACCCTCTCTCACCATGCAGTGTGTATTACATTAGTGTAACTCGCCCCTCTCTCACCATGCAGTGTGTAAAACAATGTAGCTCGCCTCTCTTTCACCATGCAGTGTGAATTGTATTAGTGTAGCTCGCCTCTCTCTCACCATGCAGTGTGTATTACATTATAGCTCACCTGTGTCTCATAATGCAGTGTGTATTACATTAGTGTAGCTCAACCCTCTCTCACCATGCAGTGTGTATTACATTAGTGTAGCTCGCCACTTGGTCACCATGCAGTGTGTATTACATTAGTTTAACTCGCCCCTCTCTCACCATGCAGTGTGTATAACAATGTAGCTCGCCCCTCTCTCACCATGCAGTGTGTATTGCTTTAATGTAGCTTGCCCCTCTCTCGCCATGCAGTATGTATTACATTAGTGTAGCTCGCCCCTCTCTCACCATGCAGTGTGCATTGCATTAGTGTAGCTCGCCCCTCTCTCACCATGCAGTGTGCATTGCATTACTGTAGCTCACCTCTCTCTCACCATGCAGTGTGTATTACATTATAGCTCGCCTCTCTCTCACCATGCAGTGTGTATTACATTAGTGTAGCTCGGCCCTCTCTCACCATGCAGTGTGTATTGCTTTAGTGTAGCTCGCCCCTCTCTCACCATGCAGTGTGTATTAAGTTGGTTTAGCTCGCCCCTCTCTCACCATGCAGTGTGTATTGCTTTAATGTAGCTCGCCCCTCTCTCACCATGCAGTGTGTATTACATTAGTGTAGCTCGCCTCTCTCTCATCATGCAGTGTGTATAACAGTGTAGCTCGCCCCTCTCTCACCATGCAGTGTGTATTACAATAGTGTAGCTCGCCCCTCTTTCACCATATAGTGTGTATTACATTAGTGTAGTTCGCCCCTCTCTCACCATGCAGTGTGGATTACATTAGTGGAGCTCGCCCCTCTCTCACCATGCAGTGTGTATTACATTAGTGTAACTCGCCCCTCTCTCACCATGCAGTGTGTATTACATGAGTGTAACTCGCCCCTCTCTCACAATGCAGTGTGTAATAAATTAGTGTAGCTCGCCTCTCTCTCACCATGCAGTGTGTATTACATTTGTGTAGCTCGCCTCTCTCTCACCATGCAGTGTGTATAACAGTGTAGCTCGCCCCTCTCTCACCATGCAGTGTGTATTACATTAGTGTAGCTCGCCCCTCTCTCACCATGCAGTGTGTATTACATTAGTGTAACTCGCCCCTCTCTCATCATGCAGTGTGTATTGCAGTAGTTTAGCTCGCCCCTCTCTCATCACGCAGTGTGTATTACATTTTTGTAGCTCACCCCTCACTGACCATGCAGTGTGTATTACATTAGTGTAGCTCGACCCTCTCTCACCATGCAGTGTGTATTACATTAGTGTAACTCGCCCCTCTCTCACCATGCAGTGTGTAAAACAATGTAGCTCGCCTCTCTTTCACCATGCAGTGTGAATTGTATTAGTGTAGCTCGCCTCTCTCTCACCATGCAGTGTGTATTACATTATAGCTCACCTGTGTCTCATAATGCAGTGTGTATTACATTAGTGTAGCTCAACCCTCTCTCACCATGCAGTGTGTATTACATTAGTGTAGCTCGCCACTTGGTCACCATGCAGTGTGTATTACATTAGTTTAACTCGCCCCTCTCTCACCATGCAGTGTGTATAACAATGTAGCTCGCCTCTCTTTCACCATGCAGTGTGCATTGCATTAGTGTAGCTCGCCTCTCTCTCACCATGCAGTGTCTATTACATTATAGCTCGCCTCTGTCTAACAATGCAGTGTGTATTACATTAGTGTAGCTCGCCCCTCTCTCACCATGCAGTGTGGATTACATTAGTGTAGCTCGCCCCTCTCTCACCATGCAGTGTGTATTACATTAGTCTAACTCGCCCCTCTCTCACCATGCAGTGTGTATTGCAGTAGTGTAGCTCGCCCCTCTCTCATCACGCAGTGTGTATCACATTATAGCTCACCTCTGTCTCACCATGCAGTGTGTATTGCATCAGTGTAGCTCGCCTCTCTCTCACCATGCAGTGTGTATTAAATTAGTGTAGCTCGCCCCTCTCTCACCATGCAGTGTGTATTAAATTAGTGTAGCTCGCCCCTCTCTCACCATGCAGTGTTTATTGCTTTAATGTAGCTCGCCCCTCTCTCACCGTGCAGTGTGTATTACATTAGTGTAGTTCGCCTCTCTCTCACCATGCAGTGTGTATAACAGTGTAGCTCGCCCCTCTCTCACCATGCAGTGTGTATTACATTAGTTTAGCTCGACCCTCTCTCACCATGCAGTGTGTATTACATTAGTGTAACTCGCCCCTCTCTCACCATGCAGTGTGTATTGCATTAGTGTAGCTCGCCCCTCTCTCACTATGCAGTGTGTAAAATTACTGTAGCTAGCCCCTCTCTCACCATGCAGTGTGTATTGCTTTAATGTAGCTCGCCCCTCTCTCGCCATGCAGTGTGTATTAAATTAGTGTAGCTCGCCCCTCTCTCACCATGCAGTGTGTATTGCTTTAATGTAGCTTGTCCCTCTCTCGCCATGCAGTATGTATTACATTAGTGTAGCTCGCCTCTCTTTCACCATATAGTGTGTATTACATTAGTGTAGTTCGCCCCTCTCTCACCATGCAGTGTGGATTACATTAATGTACCTCGCCCCTCTCTCACCATGCAGTGTGTATTACATTAGTGTAACTCGCCCCTCTCTCACCATGCAGTGTGTATTGCATTAGTGTAGCTCGCCCCTCTCTCACCATGCAGTGTGTATTACATGAGTGTAACTCGCCCCTCTCTCACCATGCAGTGTGTATTACATTAGTGTAGCTCGCCTCTCTCTCACCATGCAGTGTGTATTAAATTTGTGTAGCTCGCCTCTCTCTCACCATGCAGTGTGTATAACAGTGCAGCCCGCGCCTCTCTCACCATGCAGTGTGTAAAACAATGTAGCTCGCCTCTCTTTCACCATGCAGTGTGCATTGTATTGGTGTAGCTCGCCTCTCTCTCACCATGCAGTGTGTATTACATTAGTGTAGCTCGACCCTCTCTCACCATGCAGTGTTTATTGCTTTAATGTAGCTCGCCCCTCTCTCACCGTGCAGTGTGTATTACATTAGTGTAGCTCGCCTCTCTCTCACCATGCAGTGTGTATAACAGTGTAGCTCGCCCCTCTCTCACCATGCAGTGTGTATTACATTAGTTTAGCCCGACCCTCTCTCACCATGCAGTGTGTATTACATTAGTGTAACTCGCCCCTCTCTCACCATGCAGTGTGTATTACATTAGTGTAGCTCGCCCCTCTCTCACCATGCAGTGTGTATTGCATTAGTGTAGCTCGCCCCTCTCTCACCATGCAGTGTGTATTAAATTAGTGTAGCTCGCCCCTCTCTCACCATGCAGTGTGTATTGCTTTAATGTAGCTCGCCCCTCTCTCACCATGCAGTGTGTATTACATTAGTGTAACTCGCCCCTCTCTCACCATGCAGTGTGTATTACATTAGTGTAGCTCGCCCCTCTCTCACCATGCAGTGTGTATTGCATTAGTGTAGCTCGCCCCTCTCTCACCATGCAGTGTGTATTAAATTAGTGTAGCTCGCCCCTCTCTCACCATGCAGTGTGTATTGCTTTAATGTAGCTCGCCCCTCTCTCGCCATGCAGTATGTATTACATTAGTGTTGCTCGCCCCTCTCTCACCATGCAGTGTGTATTGCTTTAATGTAGCTCGCCCCTCTCTCACCATGCAGTTTGTATTACATTAGTGTAGCTCGCCCCTCTCTCACCATGCAGTGTGCATTGCATTAGTGTAGCTCGCCCCTCTCTCACCATGCAGTGTGCATTGCATTACTGTAGCTCACCTCTCTCTCACCATGCAGTGTGTATTACATTATAGCTCGCCTCTCTCTCACCATGCAGTGTGTATTACATTAGTGTAGCTCGGCCCTCTCTCACCATGCAGTGTGTATTGCTTTAGTGTAGCTCGCCCCTCTCTCACCATGCAGTGTGTATTAAATTGGTTTAGCTCGCCCCTCTCTCACCATGCAGTGTGTATTGCTTTAATGTAGCTCGCCCCTCTCTCACCATGCAGTGTGTATTACATTAGTGTAGCTCGCCTCTCTCATCATGCAGTGTGTATAACAGTGTAGCTCGCCCCTCTCTCACCATGCAGTGTGTATTACAATAGTGTAGCTCGCCCCTCTTTCACCATATAGTGTGTATTACATTAGTGTAGTTCGCCCCTCTCTCACCATGCAGTGTGGATTACATTAGTGTAGCTCGCCCCTCTCTCACCATGCAGTGTGTATTACATTAGTGTAACTCGCCCCTCTCTCACCATGCAGTGTGTATTACATGAGTGTAACTCGCCCCTCTCTCACAATGCAGTGTGTAATAAATTAGTGTAGCTCGCCTCTCTCTCACCATGCAGTGTGTATTACATTTGTGTAGTTCGCCTCTCTCTCACCATGCAGTGTGTATAACAGTGTAGCTCGCCCCTCTCTCACCATGCAGTGTGTATTACATTAGTGTTGCTCGCCCCTCTCTCACCATGCAGTGTGTATTACATTAGTGTAACTCGCCCCTCTCTCACCATGCAGTGTGTATTGCAGTAGTTTAGCTCGCCCCTCTCTCATCACGCAGTGTGTATTACATTTTTGTAGCTCACCCCTCACTGACCATGCAGTGTGTATTACATTAGTGTAGCTCGACCCTCTCTCACCATGCAGTGTGTATTACATTAGTGTAACTCGCCCCTCTCTCACCATGCAGTGTGTAAAACAATGTAGCTCGCCTCTCTTTCACCATGCAGTGTGAATTGTATTAGTGTAGCTCGCCTCTCTCTCACCATGCAGTGTGTATTACATTATAGCTCACCTGTGTCTCATAATGCAGTGTGTATTACATTAGTGTAGCTCAACCCTCTCTCACCATGCAGTGTGTATTACATTAGTGTAGCTCGCCACTTGGTCACCATGCAGTGTGTATTACATTAGTTTAACTCGCCCCTCTCTCACCATGCAGTGTGTATAACAATGTAGCTCGCCTCTCTTTCACCATGCAGTGTGCATTGCATTAGTGTAGCTCGCCTCTCTCTCACCATGCAGTGTCTATTACATTATAGCTCGCCTCTGTCTCACAATGCAGTGTGTATTATATTAGTGTAGCTCGCCCCTCTCTCACCATGCAGTGTGGATTACATTAGTGTAGCTCGCCCCTCTCTCACCATGCAGTGTGGATTACATTAGTATAGCTCGCCCCTCTCTCACCATGCAGTGTGTATTACATTAGTGTAACTCGCCCCTCTCTCACCATGCAGTGTGTATTGCAGTAGTGTAGCTCGCCCCTCTCTCATCACGCAGTGTGTATTGCAGTAGTGTAGCTCGCCCCTCTCTCATCACGCAGTGTGTATCACATTATAGCTCACCTCTGTCTCACCATGCAGTGTGTATTGCATCAGTGTAGCTCGCCTCTCTCTCACCATGCAGTGTGTATTAAATTAGTGTAGCTCGCCCCTCTCTCACCATGCAGTGTGTATTAAATTAGTGTAGCTCGCCCCTCTCTCACCATGCAGTGTTTATTGCTTTAATGTAGCTCGCCCCTCTCTCACCGTGCAGTGTGTATTACATTAGTGTAGTTCGCCTCTCTCTCACCATGCAGTGTGTATAACAGTGTAGCTCGCCCCTCTCTCACCATGCAGTGTGTATTACATTAGTTTAGCTCGACCCTCTCTCACCATGCAGTGTGTATTACATTAGTGTAACTCGCCCCTCTCTCACCATGCAGTGTGTATTACATTAGTGTAGCTCGCCCCTCTCTCACCATGCAGTGTGTATTGCATTAGTGTAGCTCGCCCCTCTCTCACCATGCAGTGTGTATTAAATTAGTGTAGCTCGCCCCTCTCTCACCATGCAGTGTGTATTGCTTTAATGTAGCTCGCCCCTCTCTCACCATGCAGTGTGTATTACATTAGTGTAGCTCGCCCCTCTCTCACCATGCAGTGTTCATTGCAATAGTGTAGCTCGCCCCTCTCTCACCATGCAGTGTGTATTGCATTAGTGTAGCTCGCCCCTCTCTCACCATGCAGTGTGTAAAATTACTGTAGCTCGCCCCTCTCTCACCATGCAGTGTGTATTGCTTTAATGTAGCTCGCCCCTCTCTCGCCATGCAGTGTGTATTAAATTAGTGTAGCTCGCCCCTCTCTCACCATGCAGTGTGTATTGCTTTAATGTAGCTCGCCCCTCTCTCACCATGCAGTGTGTATTACATGAGTGTAACTCGCTCCTCTCTCACCATGCAGTGTGTATTACATTAGTGTAGCTCGCCTCTCTCTCACCATGCAGTGTTTCTTAAATTTGTGTAGCTCGCCTCTCTCTCACCATGCAGTGTGTATAACAGTGCAGCCCGCCCCTCTCTCACCATGCAGTGTGTAAAACAATGTAGCTCGCCTCTCTTTCACCATGCAGTGTGCATTGTATTGGTGTAGCTCGCGTCTCTCTCACCATGCAGTGTGTATTACATTAGTGTAGCTCGACCCTCTCTCACCATGCAGTGTTTATTGCTTTAATGTAGCTCGCCCCTCTCTCACCGTGCAGCGTGTATTACATTAGTGTAGCTCGCCTCTCTCTCATCATGCAGTGTGTATTACAATAGTGTAGCTCGCCCCTCTTTCACCATATAGTGTGTATTACATTAGTGTAGTTCGCCCCTCTCTCACCATGTAGTGTGGATTACATTAGTGTAGCTCGCCCCTCTTTCACCATATAGTGTGTATTACATGAGTGTAACTCGCCCCTCTCTCACAATGCAGTGTGTAATAAATTAGTGTAGCTCGCCTCTCTCTCACCATGCAGTGTGTATTACATTTGTGTAGCTCGCCTCTCTCTCACCATGCAGTGTGTATAACAGTGTAGCTCGCCCCTCTCTCACCATGCAGTGTGTATTACATTAGTGTAGCTCGCCCCTCTCTCACCATGCAGTGTGTATTACATTAGTGTAACTCGCCCCTCTCTCACCATGCAGTGTGTATTGCAGTAGTTTAGCTCGCCCCTCTCTCATCACGCAGTGTGTATTACATTTTTGTAGCTCACCCCTCACTGACCATGCAGTGTGTATTACATTAGTGTAGCTCGACCCTCTCTCACCATGCAGTGTGTATTACATTAGTGTAACTCGCCCCTCTCTCACCATGCAGTGTGTAAAACAATGTAGCTCGCCTCTCTTTCACCATGCAGTGTGCATTGCATTAGTGTAGCTCGCCTCTCTCTCACCATGCAGTGTCTATTACATTATAGCTCGCCTCTGTCTCACAATGCAGTGTGTATTACATTAGTGTAGCTCGCCCCTCTCTCACCATGCAGTGTGGATTACATTAGTGTAGCTCGCCCCTCTCTCACCATGCAGTGTGTATTACATTAGTGTAACTCGCCCCTCTCTCACCATGCAGTGTGTATTGCAGTAGTGTAGCTCGCCCCTCTCTCATCACGCAGTGTGTATCACATTATAGCTCACCTCTGTCTCACCATGCAGTGTGTATTGCATCAGTGTAGCTCGCCTCTCTCTCACCATGCAGTGTGTATTAAATTAGTGTAGCTCGCCCCTCTCTCACCATGCAGTGTGTATTAAATTAGTGTAGCTCGCCCCTCTCTCACCATGCAGTGTTTATTGCTTTAATGTAGCTCGCCCCTCTCTCACCGTGCAGTGTGTATTACATTAGTGTAGTTCGCCTCTCTCTCACCATGCAGTGTGTATAACAGTGTAGCTCGCCCCTCTCTCACCATGCAGTGTGTATTACATTAGTTTAGCTCGACCCTCTCTCACCATGCAGTGTGTATTACATTAGTGTAGCTCGCCCCTCTCTCACCATGCAGTGTGTATTGCATTAGTGTAGCTCGCCCCTCTCTCACCATGCAGTGTGTATTAAATTAGTGTAGCTCGCCCCTCTCTCACCATGCAGTGTGTATTGCTTTAATGTAGCTCGCCCCTCTCTCACCATGCAGTGTGTATTACATTAGTGTAGCTCGCCCCTCTCTCACCATGCAGTGTTCATTGCAATAGTGTAGCTCGCCCCTCTCTCACCATGCAGTGTGTATTGCATTAGTGTAGCTCGCCCCTCTCTCACCATGCAGTGTGTATTGCTTTAATGTAGCTAGCCATGCAGTGTGTATTAAATTAGTGTAGCTCGCCCCTCTCTCACCATGCAGTGTGTATTGCTTTAATGTAGCTTGTCCCTCTCTCACCATGCAGTGTGTATTGCATTAGTGTAGCTCGCCCCTTTCTCACCATGCAGTGTGTATTACATGAGTGTAACTCGCCCCTCTCTCACCATGCAGTGTGTATTACATTAGTGTAGCTCGCCTCTCTCTCACCATGCAGTGTGTATTAAATTTGTGTAGCTCGCCTCTCTCTCACCATGCAGTGTGTATAACAGTGCAGCCCACGCCTCTCTCACCATGCAGTGTGTAAAACAATGTAGCTCGCCTCTCTTTCACCATGCAGTGTGCATTGTATTGGTGTAGCTCGCCTCTCTCTCACCATGCAGTGTGTATTACATTAGTGTAGCTCGACCCTCTCTCACCATGCAGTGTTTATTGCTTTAATGTAGCTCGCCCCTCTCTCACCGTGCAGTGTGTATTACATTAGTGTAGCTCGCCTCTCTCTCACCATGCAGTGTGTATAACAGTGTAGCTCGCCCCTCTCTCACCATGCAGTGTGTATTACATTAGTGTAGCTCGCCCCTCTCTCACCATGCAGTGTGTATTGCTTTAATGTAGCTCGCCCCTCTCTCACCATGCAGTGTGTATTACATTAGTGTAGCTCGCCCCTCTCTCACCATGCAGTGTTCATTGCAATAGTGTAGCTCGCCCCTCTCTCACCATGCAGTGTGTATTGCATTAGTGTAGCTCGCCCCTCTCTCACCATGCAGTGTGTATTGCTTTAATATAGCTAGCCATGCAGTGTGTATTAAATTAGTGTAGCTCGCCCCTCTCTCACCATGCAGTGTGTATTGCTTTAATGTAGCTTGTCCCTCTCTCACCATGCAGTGTGTATTGCATTAGTGTAGCTCGCCCCTCTCTCACCATGCAGTGTGTATTACATGAGTGTAACTCGCCCCTCTCTCACCATGCAGTGTGTATTACATTAGTGTAGCTCGCCTCTCTCTCACCATGCAGTGTGTATTAAATTTGTGTAGCTCGCCTCTCTCTCACCATGCAGTGTGTATAACAGTGCAGCCCACGCCTCTCTCACCATGCAGTGTGTAAAACAATGTAGCTCGCCTCTCTTTCACCATGCAGTGTGCATTGTATTTGTGTAGCTCGCCTCTCTCTCACCATGCAGTGTGTATTACATTAGTGTAGCTCGACCCTCTCTCACCATGCAGTGTTTATTGCTTTAATGTAGCTCGCCCCTCTCTCACCGTGCAGTGTGTATTACATTAGTGTAGCTCGCCTCTCTCTCACCATGCAGTGTGTATAACAGTGTAGCTCGCCCCTCTCTCACCATGCAGTGTGTATTACATTAGTTTAGCCCGACCCTCTCTCACCATGCAGTGTGTATTACATTAGTGTAACTCGCCCCTCTCTCACCATGCAGTGTGTATTACATTAGTGTAGCTCGCCCCTCTCTCACCATGCAGTGTGTATTAAATTAGTGTAGCTCGCCCCTCTCTCACCATGCAGTGTGTATTGCTTTAATGTAGCTCGCCCCTCTCTCACCATGCAGTGTGTATTACATTAGTGTAGCTCGCCCCTCTCTCACCATGCAGTGTTCATTGCAATAGTGTAGCTCGCCCCTCTCTCACCATGCAGTTTGTATTACATTAGTGTAGCTCGCCCCTCTCTCACCATGCAGTGTGTATTGCATTAGTGTAGCTCGCCCCTCTCTCACCATGCAGAGTGTATTAAATTAGTGTAGCTCGCCCCTCTCTCACCATGTAGTGTGTATTGCTTTAATGGAGCTCGCCCCTCTCTCACCATGCAGTTTGTATTACATTAGTGTAGCTCGCCCCTCTCTCACCATGCAGTGTGCATTGCATTAGTGTAGCTCGCCCCTCTCTCACCATGCAGTGTGCATTGCATTACTGTAGCTCACCTCTCTATCACCATGCAGTGTGTATTACATTATAGCTCGCCTCTCACTCACCATGCAGTGTGTATTACATTAGTGTAGCTCGGCCCTCTCTCACCATGCAGTGTGTATTGCTTTAGTGTAGCTCGCCCCTCTCTCAACATGCAGTGTGTATTAAATTGGTTTAGCTCGCCCCTCTCTCACCATGCAGTGTGTATTGCTTTAATGTAGCTCGCCCCTCTCTCACCATACAGTGTGTATTACATTAGTGTAGCTCGCCTCTCTCTCACCATGCAGTGTGTATAACAGTGTAGCTCGCCCCTCTCTCACCATGCAGTGTGTATTACATTAGTGTAACTCGCCCCTCTCTCACCATGCAGTGTGTATTATATGAGTGTAACTCGCCCCTCTCTCACCAAGCAGTGTGTATAACAGTGTAGCTCGCCTCTCTCTCACCATGCAGTGTGTATTACATTAGTGCAGCTCGCCCCTCTATCACCATGCAGTGAGTATTACATTAGTGTAACTTGCCCCTCTCTCACCATGCAGTGTGTATTACATTAGTATAACTCGCCCCTCTCTCAGCAGTCAGTGTGTATTGCATTAGTGTAGCTCGCCCCTCTCTCACCATGCAGTGTGTATTACATGAGTGTAACTCGCCCCTCTCTCACCATGCAGTGTGTATTACATTAGTGTAGCTCGCCTCTCTCTCACCATGCAGTGTGTATTAAATTTGTGTAGCTCGCCTCTCTCTCACCATGCAGTGTGTATAACAGTGCAGCCCACGCCTCTCTCACCATGCAGTGTGTATTAAATTAGTGTAACTCGCCCCTCTCTCACCATGCAGTGTGTATTATATGAGTGTAACTCGCCCCTCTCTCACCATGCAGTGTGTATAACAGTGTAGCTCGCCTCTCTCTCACCATGCAGTGTGTATTACATTAGTGTAACTCGCCCCTCTCTCACCATGCAGTGTGTATTATATGAGTGTAACTCGCCCCTCTCTCACCATGCAGTGTGTATAACAGTGTAGCTCGCCTCTCTCTCACCATGCAGTGTGTATTACATTAGTGCAGCTCGCCCCTCTATCACCATGCAGTGAGTATTACATTAGTGTAACTTGCCCCTCTCTCACCATGCAGTGTGTATTACATTAGTATAACTCGCCCCTCTCTCAGCAGTCAGTGTGTATTGCATTAGTGTAGCTCGCCCCTCTCTCACCATGCAGTGTGTATTACATGAGTGTAACTCGCCCCTCTCTCACCATGCAGTGTGTATTACATTAGTGTAGCTCGCCTCTCTCTCACCATGCAGTGTGTATTAAATTTGTGTATTTCGCCTCTCTCTCACCATGCAGTGTGTATAACAGTGCAGCCCACGCCTCTCTCACCATGCAGTGTGTAAAACAATGTAGCTCGCCCCTCTCTCACCATGCAGTGTGTATTAAATTAGTGTAACTCGCCCCTCTCTCACCATGCAGTGTGTATTGCAGTAGTGTAGCTCGCCCCTCTCTCATCACGCAGTGTGTATCACATTATAGCTCACCTCTGTCTCACCATGCAGTGTGTATTGCATCAGTGTAGCTCGCCTCTCTCTCACCATGCAGTGTGTATTAAATTAGTGTAGCTCGCCCCTCTCTCACCATGCAGTGTGTATTAAATTAGTGTAGCTCGCCCCTCTCTCACCATGCAGTGTTTATTGCTTTAATGTAGCTCGCCCCTCTCTCACCGTGCAGTGTGTATTACATTAGTGTAGTTCGCCTCTCTCTCACCATGCAGTGTGTATAACAGTGTAGCTCGCCCCTCTCTCACCATGCAGTGTGTATTACATTAGTTTAGCTCGACCCTCTCTCACCATGCAGTGTGTATTACATTAGTGTAGCTCGCCCCTCTCTCACCATGCAGTGTGTATTGCATTAGTGTAGCTCGCCCCTCTCTCACCATGCAGTGTGTATTAAATTAGTGTAGCTCGCCCCTCTCTCACCATGCAGTGTGTATTGCTTTAATGTAGCTCGCCCCTCTCTCACCATGCAGTGTGTATTACATTAGTGTAGCTCGCCCCTCTCTCACCATGCAGTGTTCATTGCAATAGTGTAGCTCGCCCCTCTCTCACCATGCAGTGTGTATTGCATTAGTGTAGCTCGCCCCTCTCTCACCATGCAGTGTGTATTGCTTTAATGTAGCTAGCCATGCAGTGTGTATTAAATTAGTGTAGCTCGCCCCTCTCTCACCATGCAGTGTGTATTGCTTTAATGTAGCTTGTCCCTCTCTCACCATGCAGTGTGTATTGCATTAGTGTAGCTCGCCCCTCTCTCACCATGCAGTGTGTATTACATGAGTGTAACTCGCCCCTCTCTCACCATGCAGTGTGTATTACATTAGTGTAGCTCGCCTCTCTCTCACCATGCAGTGTGTATTAAATTTGTGTAGCTCGCCTCTCTCTCACCATGCAGTGTGTATAACAGTGCAGCCCACGCCTCTCTCACCATGCAGTGTGTAAAACAATGTAGCTCGCCTCTCTTTCACCATGCAGTGTGCATTGTATTGGTGTAGCTCGCCTCTCTCTCACCATGCAGTGTGTATTACATTAGTGTAGCTCGACCCTCTCTCACCATGCAGTGTTTATTGCTTTAATGTAGCTCGCCCCTCTCTCACCGTGCAGTGTGTATTACATTAGTGTAGCTCGCCTCTCTCTCACCATGCAGTGTGTATAACAGTGTAGCTCGCCCCTCTCTCACCATGCAGTGTGTATTACATTAGTTTAGCCCGACCCTCTCTCACCATGCAGTGTGTATTACATTAGTGTAACTCGCCCCTCTCTCACCATGCAGTGTGTATTACATTAGTGTAGCTCGCCCCTCTCTCACCATGCAGTGTGTATTAAATTAGTGTAGCGCGCCCCTCTCTCACCATGCAGTGTGTATTGCTTTAATGTAGCTCGCCCCTCTCTCACCATGCAGTGTGTATTACATTAGTGTAGCTCGCCCCTCTCTCACCATGCAGTGTTCATTGCAATAGTGTAGCTCGCCCCTCTCTCACCATGCAGTGTGTATTGCATTAGTGTAGCTCGCCCCTCTCTCACCATGCAGTGTGTAAAATTACTGTAGCTAGCCCCTCTCTCACCATGCAGTGTGTATTGCATTAGTGTAGCTCGCCCCTCTCTCACCATGCAGAGTGTATTAAATTAGTGTAGCTCGCCCCTCTCTCACCATGCAGTGTGCATTGCATTACTGTAGCTCACCTCTCTATCACCATGCAGTGTGTATTACATTATAGCTCGCCTCTCTCTCACCATGCAGTGTGTATTACATTAGTGTAGCTCGGCCCTCTCTCACCATGCAGTGTGTATTGCTTTAGTGTAGCTCGCCCCTCTCTCAACATGCAGTGTGTATTAAATTGGTTTAGCTCGCCCCTCTCTCACCATGCAGTGTGTATTGCTTTAATGTAGCTCGCCCCTCTCTCACCATACAGTGTGTATTACATTAGTGTAGCTCGCCTCTCTCTCACCATGCAGTGTGTATAACAGTGTAGCTCGCCCCTCTCTCACCATGCAGTGTGTATTACATTAGTGTAACTCGCCCCTCTCTCACCATGCAGTGTGTATTATATGAGTGTAACTCGCCCCTCTCTCACCATGCAGTGTGTATAACAGTGTAGCTCGCCTCTCTCTCACCATGCAGTGTGTATTACATTAGTGCAGCTCGCCCCTCTATCACCATGCAGTGAGTATTACATTAGTGTAACTTGCCCCTCTCTCACCATGCAGTGTGTATTACATTAGTATAACTCGCCCCTCTCTCAGCAGTCAGTGTGTATTGCATTAGTGTAGCTCGCCCCTCTCTCACCATGCAGTGTGTATTACATGAGTGTAACTCGCCCCTCTCTCACCATGCAGTGTGTATAACAGTGTAGCTCGCCCCTCTCTCACCATGCAGTGTGTATTACATTAGTTTAGCCCGACCCTCTCTCACCATGCAGTGTGTATTACATTAGTGTAACTCGCCCCTCTCTCACCATGCAGTGTGTATTACATTAGTGTAGCTCGCCCCTCTCTCACCATGCAGTGTGTATTAAATTAGTGTAGCGCGCCCCTCTCTCACCATGCAGTGTGTATTGCTTTAATGTAGCTCGCCCCTCTCTCACCATGCAGTGTGTATTACATTAGTGTAGCTCGCCCCTCTCTCACCATGCAGTGTTCATTGCAATAGTGTAGCTCGCCCCTCTCTCACCATGCAGTGTGTATTGCATTAGTGTAGCTCGCCCCTCTCTCACCATGCAGTGTGTAAAATTACTGTAGCTAGCCCCTCTCTCACCATGCAGTGTGTATTGCATTAGTGTAGCTCGCCCCTCTCTCACCATGCAGAGTGTATTAAATTAGTGTAGCTCGCCCCTCTCTCACCATGCAGTGTGCATTGCATTACTGTAGCTCACCTCTCTATCACCATGCAGTGTGTATTACATTATAGCTCGCCTCTCTCTCACCATGCAGTGTGTATTACATTAGTGTAGCTCGGCCCTCTCTCACCATGCAGTGTGTATTGCTTTAGTGTAGCTCGCCCCTCTCTCAACATGCAGTGTGTATTAAATTGGTTTAGCTCGCCCCTCTCTCACCATGCAGTGTGTATTGCTTTAATGTAGCTCGCCCCTCTCTCACCATACAGTGTGTATTACATTAGTGTAGCTCGCCTCTCTCTCACCATGCAGTGTGTATAACAGTGTAGCTCGCCCCTCTCTCACCATGCAGTGTGTATTACATTAGTGTAACTCGCCCCTCTCTCACCATGCAGTGTGTATTATATGAGTGTAACTCGCCCCTCTCTCACCATGCAGTGTGTATAACAGTGTAGCTCGCCTCTCTCTCACCATGCAGTGTGTATTACATTAGTGCAGCTCGCCCCTCTATCACCATGCAGTGAGTATTACATTAGTGTAACTTGCCCCTCTCTCACCATGCAGTGTGTATTACATTAGTATAACTCGCCCCTCTCTCAGCAGTCAGTGTGTATTGCATTAGTGTAGCTCGCCCCTCTCTCACCATGCAGTGTGTATTACATGAGTGTAACTCGCCCCTCTCTCACCATGCAGTGTGTATTACATTAGTGTAGCTCGCCTCTCTCTCACCATGCAGTGTGTATTAAATTTGTGTAGCTCGCCTCTCTCTCACCATGCAGTGTGTATAACAGTGCAGCCCACGCCTCTCTCACCATGCAGTGTGTAAAACAATGTAGCTCGCCTCTCTTTCACCATGCAGTGTGCATTGTATTGGTGTAGCTCGCCTCTCTCTCACCATGCAGTGTGTATTACATTAGTGTAGCTCGACCCTCTCTCACCATGCAGTGTTTATTGCTTTAATGTAGCTCGCCCCTCTCTCACCGTGCAGTGTGTATTACATTAGTGTAGCTCGCCTCTCTCTCACCATGCAGTGTGTATAACAGTGTAGCTCGCCCCTCTCTCACCATGCAGTGTGTATTACATTAGTTTAGCCCGACCCTCTCTCACCATGCAGTGTGTATTACATTAGTGTAACTCGCCCCTCTCTCACCATGCAGTGTGTATTACATTAGTGTAGCTCGCCCCTCTCTCACCATGCAGTGTTTATTGCTTTAATGTAGCTCGCCCCTCTCTCACCGTGCAGTGTGTATTACATTAGTGTAGTTCGCCTCTCTCTCACCATGCAGTGTGTATAACAGTGTAGCTCGCCCCTCTCTCACCATGCAGTGTGTATTACATTAGTTTAGCTCGACCCTCTCTCACCATGCAGTGTGTATTACATTAGTGTAACTCGCCCCTCTCTCACCATGCAGTGTGTAAAACAATGTAGCTCATCTCTCTTTCACCATGCAGTGTGAATTGTATTAGTGTAGCTCGCCTCTCTCTCACCATGCAGTGTGTATTACATTATAGCTCACCTGTGTCTCATAATGCAGTGTGTATTACATTAGTGTAGCTCAACCCTCTCTCACCATGCAGTGTGTATTACATTAGTGTAGCTCGCCACTTGGTCACCATGCAGTGTGTATTACATTAGTTTAAGTCGCCCCTCTCTCACCATGCAGTGTGTATAACAATGTAGCTCGCCTCTCTTTCACCATGCAGTGTGCATTGCATTAGTGTAGCTCGCCTCTCTCTCACCATGCAGTGTCTATTACATTATAGCTCGCCTCTGTCTCACAATGCAGTGTGTATTACATTAGTGTAGCTCGCCCCTCTCTCACCATGCAGTGTGGATTACATTAGTGTAGCTCGCCCCTCTCTCACCATGCAGTGTGTATTACATTAGTGTAACTCGCCCCTCTCTCACCATGCAGTGTGTATTGCAGTAGTGTAGCTCGCCCCTCTCTCATCACGCAGTGTGTATCACATTATAGCTCACCTCTGTCTCACCATGCAGTGTGTATTGCATCAGTGTAGCTCGCCTCTCTCTCACCATGCAGTGTGTATTAAATTAGTGTAGCTCGCCCCTCTCTCACCATGCAGTGTGTATTAAATTAGTGTAGCTCGCCCCTCTCTCATCACGCAGTGTGTATTACATTTTTGTAGCTCACCCCTCACTGACCATGCAGTGTGTATTACATTAGTGTAGCTCGACCCTCTCTCACCATGCAGTGTGTATTAAATTAGTGTAGCTCGCCCCTCTCTCACCATGCAGTGTGTATTAAATTAGTGTAGCTCGCCCCTCTCTCATCACGCAGTGTGTATTACATTTTTGTAGCTCACCCGTCACTGACCATGCAGTGTGTATTACATTAGTGTAGCTCGACCCTCTCTCACCATGCAGTGTGTATTACATTAGTGTAACTCGCCCCTCTCTCACCATGCAGTGTGTAAAACAATGTAGCTCGCCTCTCTTTCACCATGCAGTGTGCATTGCATTAGTGTAGCTCGCCTCTCTCTCACCATGCAGTGTCTATTACATTATAGCTCGCCTCTGTCTCACAATGCAGTGTGTATTACATTAGTGTAGCTCGCCCCTCTCTCACCATGCAGTGTGGATTACATTAGTGTAGCTCGCCCCTCTCTCACCATGCAGTGTGTATTACATTAGTGTAACTCGCCCCTCTCTCACCATGCAGTGTGTATTGCAGTAGTGTAGCTCGCCCCTCTCTCATCACGCAGTGTGTATCACATTATAGCTCACCTCTGTCTCACCATGCAGTGTGTATTGCATCAGTGTAGCTCGCCTCTCTCTCACCATGCAGTGTGTATTAAATTAGTGTAGCTCGCCCCTCTCTCACCATGCAGTGTGTATTAAATTAGTGTAGCTCGCCCCTCTCTCACCATGCAGTGTTTATTGCTTTAATGTAGCTCGCCCCTCTCTCACCGTGCAGTGTGTATTACATTAGTGTAGTTCGCCTCTCTCTCACCATGCAGTGTGTATAACAGTGTAGCTCGCCCCTCTCTCACCATGCAGTGTGTATTACATTAGTTTAGCTCGACCCTCTCTCACCATGCAGTGTGTATTACATTAGTGTAGCTCGCCCCTCTCTCACCATGCAGTGTGTATTGCATTAGTGTAGCTCGCCCCTCTCTCACCATGCAGTGTGTATTAAATTAGTGTAGCTCGCCCCTCTCTCACCATGCAGTGTGTATTGCTTTAATGTAGCTCGCCCCTCTCTCACCATGCAGTGTGTATTACATTAGTGTAGCTCGCCCCTCTCTCACCATGCAGTGTTCATTGCAATAGTGTAGCTCGCCCCTCTCTCACCATGCAGTGTGTATTGCATTAGTGTAGCTCGCCCCTCTCTCACCATGCAGTGTGTATTGCTTTAATGTAGCTAGCCATGCATTGTGTATTAAATTAGTGTAGCTCGCCCCTCTCTCACCATGCAGTGTGTATTGCTTTAATGTAGCTTGTCCCTCTCTCACCATGCAGTGTGTATTGCATTAGTGTAGCTCGCCCCTCTCTCACCATGCAGTGTGTATTACATGAGTGTAACTCGCCCCTCTCTCACCATGCA
This sequence comes from Lipophrys pholis, assembly GCF_963383615.2. Taxonomy (NCBI): domain Eukaryota; kingdom Metazoa; phylum Chordata; class Actinopteri; order Blenniiformes; family Blenniidae; genus Lipophrys; species Lipophrys pholis. Next base: position 460,845 of record NC_137644.1, on the reverse strand, counting down.
GTGTGTATTACATTAGTGTAGCTCGCCTCTCTCTCACCATGCAGTGTGTATTAAATTTGTGTAGCTCGCCTCTCTCTCACCATGCAGTGTGTATAACAGTGCAGCCCACGCCTCTCTCACCATGCAGTGTGTAAAACAATGTAGCTCGCCTCTCTTTCACCATGCAGTGTGCATTGTATTGGTGTAGCTCGCCTCTCTCTCACCATGCAGTGTGTATTGCTTTAATGTAGCTTGTCCCTCTCTCACCATGCAGTGTGTATTGCATTAGTGTAGCTCGCCCCTCTCTCACCATGCAGTGTGTATTACATGAGTGTAACTCGCCCCTCTCTCACCATGCAGTGTGTATTACATTAGTGTAGCTCGCCTCTCTCTCACCATGCAGTGTGTATTAAATTTGTGTAGCTCGCCTCTCTCTCACCATGCAGTGTGTATAACAGTGCAGCCCACGCCTCTCTCACCATGCAGTGTGTAAAACAATGTAGCTCGCCTCTCTTTCACCATGCAGTGTGCATTGTATTGGTGTAGCTCGCCTCTCTCTCACCATGCAGTGTGTATTACATTAGTGTAGCTCGACCCTCTCTCACCATGCAGTGTTTATTGCTTTAATGGAGCTCGCCCCTCTCTCACCATGCAGTTTGTATTACATTAGTGTAGCTCGCCCCTCTCTCACCATGCAGTGTGCATTGCATTAGTGTAGCTCGCCCCTCTCTCACCATGCAGTGTGCATTGCATTACTGTAGCTCACCTCTCTATCACCATGCAGTGTGTATTACATTATAGCTCGCCTCTCTCTCACCATGCAGTGTGTATTACATTAGTGTAGCTCGGCCCTCTCTCACCATGCAGTGTGTATTGCTTTAGTGTAGCTCGCCCCTCTCTCAACATGCAGTGTGTATTAAATTGGTTTAGCTCGCCCCTCTCTCACCATGCAGTGTGTATTGCTTTAATGTAGCTCGCCCCTCTCTCACCATACAGTGTGTATTACATTAGTGTAGCTCGCCTCTCTCTCACCATGCACTGTGTATAACAGTGTAGCTCGCCCCTCTCTCACCATGCAGTGTGTATTACATTAGTGTAACTCGCCCCTCTCTCACCATGCAGTGTGTATTATATGAGTGTAACTCGCCCCTCTCTCACCATGCAGTGTGTATAACAGTGTAGCTCGCCTCTCTCTCACCATGCAGTGTGTATTACATTAGTGCAGCTCGCCCCTCTATCACCATGCAGTGAGTATTACATTAGTGTAACTTGCCCCTCTCTCACCATGCAGTGTGTATTACATGAGTGTAACTCGCCCCTCTCTCACCATGCAGTGTGCATTACATTAGTGTAACTCGCCCCTTTCTCACCATGCAGTGTGTAAAACAATGTAGCTCGCCTCTCTTTCACCATGCAGTGTCCATTGTATTGGTGTAGCTCGCCTCTCTCTCACCATGCAGTGTGTATTACATTATAGCTCGCCTCTGTCTCATAATGCAGTGTGTATTACATGAGTTTAGCTCGCCCCTCTCTCACCATGCAGTGTGTATTACATGAGTGTAACTCGCCCCTCTCTCACTGTGCAGTGTGTATTACATTAGTGTAGCTCCCCTCTCTCTCACCATGCAGTGTGTATAACAGTGTAGCCCGCGCCTCTCTCACCATGCAGTGTGTAAAACAATGTAGCTCGCCTCTCTTTCACCATGCAGTGTCCATTGTATTGGTGTAGCTCGCCTCTCTCTCACCATGCAGTGTGTATTACATTAGTGTAGCTCGCCACTTGGTCACCATGCAGTGTGTATTACATTAGTGTAACTCGCCCCTCTCTCACCATGCAGTGTGTATTGCATTAGTGTAGCCCGCCCCTCTCTCACCATGCAGTGTGTATTAAATTACTGTAGCTCGCCCCTTTCACACCATGCAGTGTGTATTGCTTTAATGTAGCTCGCCCCTCTCTCACCATGCAGTGTGTATTACATGAGTGTAACTCGCCCCTCTCTCACTGTGCAGTGTGTATTACATTAGTGTAGCTCGCCTCTCTCTCACCATGCAGTGTGTATAACAGTTTAGCCCGCGCCTCTCTCACCATGCAGTGTGTAAAACAATGTAGCTCGCCTCTCTTTCACCATGCAGTGTCCATTGTATTGTTGTAGCACGCCTCTCTCTCACCATGCAGTGTGTATTACATTAGTGTAGCTCGCCACTTGGTCAACATGCAGTGTGTATTACATTAGTGTAACTCGCCCCTCTCTCACCATGCAGTGTGTATAACAATGTAGCTCGCCACTCTTTCACCATGCAGTGTGTATTAAATTAGTGTAGCTCGCCCCTCTCTCACCATGCAGTGTGTATTGCATTAGTGTAGCTCGCCCCTCTCTCACCATGCAGTGTGTATTATATTAGTGTAGCTCGCCTCTCTCTCACCATGCAGTGTGTATAACAGTGTAGCTCGCCCCTCTCTCACCATGCAGTGTGTATTACATTAGTTTAGCTCGACCCTCTCTCACCATGCAGTGTGTATTACATTAGTGTAACTCGCCCCTCTCTCACCATGCAGTGTGTATTACATTAGTGTAACTTGCCCCTCTCTCACCATGTAGTGTGTATAACAATATAGCTCGCCTCTGTCTCACCATGCAGTGTGTATTACATTAGTGTAGCTCGCCCCTCTCTCACCATGCAGTGTGTATTGCATCAGTGTAGCTCGCCTCTCTCTCACCATGCAGTGTGTATTGCATTAGTGTAGCTCGCCCCTCTCTCACCATGCAGTGTGTATTAAATTACTGTAGCTCGCCCCTTTCACACCATGCAGTGTGTATTGCTTTAATGTAGCTCGCCCCTCTCTCGCCATGCAGTGTGTATTAAATTAGTGTAGCTCGCCCCTCTCTCACCATGCAGTGTGTATTGCTTTAATGTAGCTTGTCCCTCGCTCACCATGCAGTATGTATTACATTAGTGTAGCTCGCCCCTCTCTCACCATGCAGTGTGTATTGCTTTAATGTAGCTTGCCCCTCTCTCGCCATGCAGTATGTATTACATTAGTGTAGCTCGCCCCTCTCTCACCATGCAGTGTGCATTGCATTAGTGTAGCTCGCCCCTCTCTCACCATGCAGTGTGCATTGCATTAGTGTAGCTCGCCCCTCTCTCACCATGCAGTTTGCATTGCATTACTGTAGCTCACGTCTCTCTCACCATGCAGTGTGTATTACATTATAGCTCGCCTCTCTCTCACCATGCAGTGTGTATTGCTTTAATGTAGCTCGCCCCTCTCTCACCATGCAGTGTGTATTACATTAGTGTAGCTCGCCTCTCTCTCACCATGCAGTGTGTATTAAATTAGTGTAGCTCGCCCCTCTCATACCATGCAGTGTTTATTGCTTTAATATAGCTCGCCCCTCTCTCACCATGCAGTGTGTATTATATTAGTGTAGCTCGCCTCTCTCTCACCATGCAGTGTGTATAACAGTGTAGCTCGCCCCTCTCTCACCATGCAGTGTGTATTACATTAGTTTAGCTCTACCCTCTCTCACCATGCAGTGTGTATTACATTAGTGTAACTCGCCCCTCTCTCACCATGCAGTGTGTATTACATTAGTGTAACTTGCCCCTCTCTCACCATGCAGTGTGTATAACAATATAGCTCGCCTCTGTCTCACCATGCAGTGTGTATTACATTAGTGTAGCTCGCCCCTCTCTCACCATGCAGTGTGTATTGCATCAGTGTAGCTCGCCTCTCTCTCACCATGCAGTGTGTATTGCATTAGTGTAGCTCGCCCCTCTCTCACCATGCAGTGTGTATTAAATTACTGTAGCTCGCCCCTTTCACACCATGCAGTGTGTATTGCTTTAATGTAGCTTGCCCCTCTCTCGCCATGCAGTATGTATTACATTAGTGTAGCTCGCCCCTCTCTCACCATGCAGTGTGTATTGCTTTAATGTAGCTCGCCCCTCTCTCACCATGCAGTTTGTATTACATTAGTGTAGCTCGCCCCTCTCTCACCATGCAGTGTGCATTGCATTAGTGTAGCTCGCCCCTCTCTCACCATGCAGTGTGCATTGCATTAGTGTAGCTCGCCCCTCTCTCACCATGCAGTTTGCATTGCATTACTGTAGCTCACCTCTCTCTCACCATGCAGTGTGTATTACATTATAGCTCGCCTCTCTCTCACCATGCAGTGTGTATTGCTTTAATGTAGCTCGCCCCTCTCTCACCATGCAGTGTGTATTACATTAGTGTAGCTCGCCTCTCTCTCACCATGCAGTGTGTATAACAGTGTAGCTCGCCCCTCTCTCACAATGCAGTGTGTATTAAATTAGTGTAGCTCGCCCCTCTCATACCATGCAGTGTTTATTGCTTTAATATAGCTCGACCCTCTCTCACCATGCAGTGTGTATTATATTAGTGTAGCTCGCCTCTCTCTCACCATGCAGTGTGTATAACAGTGTAGCTCGCCCCTCTCTCACCATGCAGTTTGTATTACATTAGTTTAGCTCGACCCTCTCTCACCATGCAGTGTGTATTACATTAGTGTAACTCGCCCCTCTCTCACCATGCAGTGTGTATTACATTAGTGTAACTTGCCCCTCTCTCACCATGCAGTGTGTATAACAATATAGCTCGCCTCTGTCTCACCATGCAGTGTGTATTACATTAGTGTAGCTCGCCCCTCTCTCACCATGCAGTGTGTATTGCATCAGTGTAGCTCGCCTCTCTCTCACCATGCAGTGTGTATTGCATTAGTGTAGCTCGCCCCTCTCTCACCATGCAGTGTGTATTAAATTACTGTAGCTCGCCCCTTTCACACCATGCAGTGTGTATTGCTTTAATGTAGCTCGCCCCTCTCTCGCCATGCAGTGTGTATTAAATTAGTGTAGCTCGCCCCTCTCTCACCATGCAGTGTGTATTGCTTTAATGTAGCTTGTCCCTCTCTCACCATGCAGTATGTATTACATTAGTGTAGCTCGCCCCTCTCTCACCATGCAGTGTGTATTGCTTTCATGTAGCTCGCCCCTCTCTCACCATGCAGTTTGTATTACATTAGTGTAGCTCGCCCCTCTCTCACCATGCAGTGTGCATTGCATTAGTGTAGATCGCCCCTCTCTCACCATGCAGTGTGTATTGCTTTAATGTAGCTCGCCCCTCTCTCACCATGCAGTGTGTATTACATTAGTGTAGCTCGCCTCTCTCTCACCATGCAGTGTGTATAACAGTGTAGCTCGCCCCTCTCTCACAATGCAGTGTGTATTAAATTAGTGTAGCTCGCCCCTCTCATACCATGCTGTGTTTATTGCTTTAATATAGCTCGCCCCTCTCTCACCATGCAGTGTGTATTACATTAGTATAGCTCGCCTCTCTCTCACTATGCAGTGTGTATTACATTATAGCTCGCCTCTCTCTCACAATGCAGTGTGTATTACATTAGTGTAGCTCGCCGCTCTCTCACCATGCAGTGTGTATTACATTAGTGTAGTTCGCCCCTCTCTCACCATGCAGTGTGTATTACATTAGTGTAGCTCGCCTCTCTCTCACCATGCAGTGTGTATTACATTATAGCTCGCCTCTCTTTCACCATGCAGTGTGCATTGCATTAGTGTAGCTCGCCTCTCTCTCACCATGCAGTGTGTATTACATTATAGCTCGCCTCTGTCTCACAATGCAGTGTGTATTACATTAGTGTAGCTCGACCCTCTCTCATCACGCAGTGTGTATTACATTTGTGTAGCTCGCCTCTCTCTCACCATGCAGTGTGTATTACATTAGTGTAGCTCGACCCTCTCTCACCATGCAGTGTGTATTACATTAGTGTAGCTCGCCACTCTTTCACCATGCAGTGTGCATTGCATTTGTGTAGCTCATCTCTCTCTCACCATGCAGTGTGTATTACATTATAGCTCGCCTCTGTCTCACAATGCAGTGTGTATTACATTAGTGTAGCTCGCCCCTCTCTCACCATGCAGTGTGTATTACATTAGTGTAGCTCGCCTCTCTCTCACCATGCAGTGTGTATAACATTGTAGCTCGCCCCTCTCTCACCATGCAGTGTGTATTACATTAGTTTAGCTCGACCCTCTCTCACCATGCAGTGTGTATTACATTAGTGTAACTCGCCCCTCTCTCACCATGCAGTGTGTATTACATTAGTGTAGCTCGCCTCTCTCTCACCATGCAGTGTGTATAACATTGTAGCTCGCCCCTCTCTCACCATGCAGTGTGTATTACATTTGTGTAGCTCGCCTCTCTCTCACCATGCAGTGTGTATTACATTAGTGTAGCTCGACCCTCTCTCACCATGCAGTGTGTATTACATTAGTGTAGCTCGCCACTTGGTTACCATGCAGTGTGTATTACATTAGTGTAACTCGCCCCTCTCTCACCATGCAGTGTGTATAACAATGTAGCTCGCCACTCTTTCACCATGCAGTGTGCATTGCATTAGTGTAGCTCATCTCTCTCTCACCATGCAGTGTGTATTACATTATAGCTCGCCTCTGTCTCACAATGCAGTGTGTATTACATTAGTGTAGCTCGCCCCTCTCTCACCATGCAGTGTGTATTAAATTAGTGTAGCTCGCCCCTCTCTCACCATGCAGTGTTTATTGCTTTAATATAGCTCGCCCCTCTCTCACCATGCAGTGTGTATTACATTAGTGTAGCTCGCCTCTCTCTCACCATGCAGTGTGTATAACAGTATAGTTCGCCTCTCTCTCACCATGCAGTGTGTATTACATCAGTGTAGCTCGCCCCTCTCTCACCATGCAGTGTGTATTACATTAGTGTAGCTCGCCCCTCTCTCACCATGCAGTGTGTATTATATTAGTGTAACTCGCCCCTCTCTCACCATGCAGTGTGTATTGCAGTAGTGTAGCTCGCCCCTCTCTCATCACACAGTGTGTATAACAGTGTAGCTCGCCTCTCTCTCACCATGCAGTGTGTATTACATCAGTGTAGCTTGCCCCTCTCTCACCATGCAGTGTGTATTACATTAGTGTAACTCGGCCCTCTTTCACCATGCAGTGTGCATTGCATTACTGTAGCTCACCTCTCTCTCACCATGCAGTGTGTATTACATTATAGCTCGCCTCTCTCTCACCATGCAGTGTGTATTGCTTTAGTGTAGCTCGCCCCTCTCTCACCATGCAGTGTGCATTGCATTAGTGTAGTTCGCCCCTCTCTCACCATGCAGTGTGTATTACATTAGTGTAGCTTGCCTCTCTCTGACCATGCAGTGTGTATTACATTAGTGTAGCTCGCCACTTGGTCACCATGCAGTGTGTATTACATTAGTGTAACTCGCCCCTCTCTCACCATGCAGTGTGTATAACAATGTAGCTCGCCTCTCTTTCACCATGCAGTGTGCATTGCATTAGTGTAGCTCGCCTCTATCTCACCATGCAGTGTGTATTACATTATAGCTTGCCTCTGTCTCACAATGCAGTGTGTATTACATTAGTGTAGCTCGCCCCTCTCTCACCATACAGTGTGTATTACATTAGTGTAACTCGCCCCTCTCTCACCATGCAGTGTGTATTGCAGTAGTGTAGCTCGCCCCTCTCTCATCACACAGTGTGTATAACAGTGTAGCTCGCCTCTCTCTCACCAAGCAGTGTGTATTAGATCAGTGTAGCTTGCCCCTCTCTCACCATGCAGTGTGTATTACATTAGTGTAACTCGGCCCTCTTTCACCATGCAGTGTGCATTGCATTACTGTAGCTCACCTCTCTCTCACCATGCAGTGTGTATTACATTATAGCTCACCTCTCTCTCACCATGCAGTGTGTATTGCTTTAGTGTAGCTCGCCCCTCTCTCACCATGCAGTGTGCATTGCATTAGTGTAGTTCGCCCCTCTCTCACCATGCAGTGTGTATTACATTAGTGTAGTTTGCCTCTCTCTGACCATGCAGTGTGCATTGCATTAGTGTAGCTCATCTCTCTCTCACCATGCAGTGTGTATTACATTATAGCTCGCCTCTGTCTCACAATGCAGTGTGTATTACATTAGTGTAGCTCGCCCCTCTCTCACCATGCAGTGTGTATTAAATTAGTGTAGCTCGCCCCTCTCTCACCATGCAGTGTTTATTGCTTTAATATAGCTCGCCCCTCTCTCACCATGCAGTGTGTATTACATTAGTGTAGCTCGCCTCTCTCTCACCATGCAGTGTGTATAACAGTATAGTTCGCCTCTCTCTCACCATGCAGTGTGTATTACATCAGTGTAGCTCGCCCCTCTCTCACCATGCAGTGTGTATTACATTAGTGTAGCTCGCCCCTCTCTCACCATGCAGTGTGTATTACATTAGTGTAACTCGCCCCTCTCTCACCATGCAGTGTGTATTGCAGTAGTGTAGCTCGCCCCTCTCTCATCACACAGTGTGTATAACAGTGTAGCTCGCCTCTCTCTCACCATGCAGTGTGTATTACATCAGTGTAGCTTGCCCCTCTCTCACCATGCAGTGTGTATTACATTAGTGTAACTCGGCCCTCTTTCACCATGCAGTGTGCATTGCATTACTGTAGCTCACCTCTCTCTCACCATGCAGTGTGTATTACATTATAGCTCGCCTCTCTCTCACAATGCAGTGTGTATTACATTAGTGTAGCTCGCCGCTCTCTCACCATGCAGTGTGTATTACATTAGTGTAGTTCGCCCCTCTCTCACCATGCAGTGTGTATTACATTAGTGTAGCTCGCCTCTCTCTCACCATGCAGTGTGTATTACATTATAGCTCGCCTCTCTTTCACCATGCAGTGTGCATTGCATTAGTGTAGCTCGCCTCTCTCTCACCATGCAGTGTGTATTACATTAGTGTAGCTCGACCCTCTCTTACCATGCAGTGTGTATTACATTATAGCTCGCCTCTGTCTCATAATGCAGTGTGTATTACATTAGTGTAACTCGCCCCTCTCTCACAATACAGTGTGTATTACATTAGTGTAGCTCGCCCCTCTCTCACCATGCAGTGTGTATTACATTAGTGTAGCTCGCCCCTCTCTCACCATGCAGTGTGTATTACATTAGTGTAGCTCGCCCCTCTCTCACCATGCAGTGTGCATTGCATGAGTGTAGCTCGCCCCTCTCTCACCATGCAGTGTGCATTGCATTAGTGTAGATCGCCCCTCTCTCACCATGCAGTGTGTATTGCTTTAATGTAGCTCGCCCCTCTCTCACCATGCAGTGTGTATTACATTAGTGTAGCTCGCCTCTCTCTCACCATGCAGTGTGTATAACAGTGTAGCTCGCCCCTCTCTCACAATGCAGTGTGTATTAAATTAGTGTAGCTCGCCCCTCTCATACCATGCTGTGTTTATTGCTTTAATATAGCTCGCCCCTCTCTCACCATGCAGTGTGTATTACATTAGTATAGCTCGCCTCTCTCTCACTATGCAGTGTGTATTACATTATAGCTCGCCTCTCTCTCACAATGCAGTGTGTATTACATTAGTGTAGCTCGCCGCTCTCTCACCATGCAGTGTGTATTACATTAGTGTAGTTCGCCCCTCTCTCACCATGCAGTGTGTATTACATTAGTGTAGCTCGCCTCTCTCTCACCATGCAGTGTGTATTACATTATAGCTCGCCTCTCTTTCACCATGCAGTGTGCATTGCATTAGTGTAGCTCGCCTCTCTCTCACCATGCAGTGTGTATTACATTATAGCTCGCCTCTGTCTCACAATGCAGTGTGTATTACATTAGTGTAGCTCGACCCTCTCTCACCATGCAGTGTGTATTACATTATAGCTCGCCTCTGTCTCATAATGCAGTGTGTATTACATTAGTGTAACTCGCCCCTCTCTCATCACGCAGTGTGTATTACATTTGTGTAGCTCGCCTCTCTCTCACCATGCAGTGTGTATTACATTAGTGTAGCTCGACCCTCTCTCACCATGCAGTGTGTATTACATTAGTGTAGCTCGACCCTCTCTCACCATGCAGTGTGTATTACATTATAGCTCGCCTCTGTCTCATAATGCAGTGTGTATTACATTAGTGTAACTCGGCCCTCTTTCACCATGCAGTGTGCATTGCATTACTGTAGCTCACCTCTCTCTCACCATGCAGTGTGTATTACATTATAGCTCGCCTCTCTCTCACCATGCAGTGTGTATTGCTTTAGTGTAGCTCGCCCCTCTCTCACCATGCAGTGTGCATTGCATTAGTGTAGTTCGCCCCTCTCTCACCATGCAGTGTGTATTACATTAGTGTAGCTTGCCTCTCTCTGACCATGCAGTGTGTATTACATTAGTGTAGCTCGCCACTTGGTCACCATGCAGTGTGTATTACATTAGTGTAACTCGCCCCTCTCTCACCATGCAGTGTGTATAACAATGTAGCTCGCCTCTCTTTCACCATGCAGTGTGCATTGCATTAGTGTAGCTCGCCTCTATCTCACCATGCAGTGTGTATTACATTATAGCTTGCCTCTGTCTCACAATGCAGTGTGTATTACATTAGTGTAGCTCGCCCCTCTCTCACCATACAGTGTGTATTACATTAGTGTAACTCGCCCCTCTCTCACCATGCAGTGTGTATTGCAGTAGTGTAGCTCGCCCCTCTCTCATCACACAGTGTGTATAACAGTGTAGCTCGCCTCTCTCTCACCAAGCAGTGTGTATTAGATCAGTGTAGCTTGCCCCTCTCTCACCATGCAGTGTGTATTACATTAGTGTAACTCGGCCCTCTTTCACCATGCAGTGTGCATTGCATTACTGTAGCTCACCTCTCTCTCACCATGCAGTGTGTATTACATTATAGCTCACCTCTCTCTCACCATGCAGTGTGTATTGCTTTAGTGTAGCTCGCCCCTCTCTCACCATGCAGTGTGCATTGCATTAGTGTAGTTCGCCCCTCTCTCACCATGCAGTGTGTATTACATTAGTGTAGTTTGCCTCTCTCTGACCATGCAGTGTGCATTGCATTAGTGTAGCTCATCTCTCTCTCACCATGCAGTGTGTATTACATTATAGCTCGCCTCTGTCTCACAATGCAGTGTGTATTACATTAGTGTAGCTCGCCCCTCTCTCACCATGCAGTGTGTATTAAATTAGTGTAGCTCGCCCCTCTCTCACCATGCAGTGTTTATTGCTTTAATATAGCTCGCCCCTCTCTCACCATGCAGTGTGTATTACATTAGTGTAGCTCGCCTCTCTCTCACCATGCAGTGTGTATAACAGTATAGTTCGCCTCTCTCTCACCATGCAGTCTGTATTACATCAGTGTAGCTCGCCCCTCTCTCACCATGCAGTGTGTATTACATTAGTGTAGCTCGCCCCTCTCTCACCATGCAGTGTGTATTACATTAGTGTAACTCGCCCCTCTCTCACCATGCAGTGTGTATTGCAGTAGTGTAGCTCGCCCCTCTCTCATCACACAGTGTGTATAACAGTGTAGCTCGCCTCTCTCTCACCATGCAGTGTGTATTACATCAGTGTAGCTTGCCCCTCTCTCACCATGCAGTGTGTATTACATTAGTGTAACTCGGCCCTCTTTCACCATGCAGTGTGCATTGCATTACTGTAGCTCACCTCTCTCTCACCATGCAGTGTGTATTACATTATAGCTCGCCTCTCTCTCACAATGCAGTGTGTATTACATTAGTGTAGCTCGCCGCTCTCTCACCATGCAGTGTGTATTACATTAGTGTAGTTCGCCCCTCTCTCACCATGCAGTGTGTATTACATTAGTGTAGCTCGCCTCTCTCTCACCATGCAGTGTGTATTACATTATAGCTCGCCTCTCTTTCACCATGCAGTGTGCATTGCATTAGTGTAGCTCGCCTCTCTCTCACCATGCAGTGTGTATTACATTAGTGTAGCTCGACCCTCTCTTACCATGCAGTGTGTATTACATTATAGCTCGCCTCTGTCTCATAATGCAGTGTGTATTACATTAGTGTAACTCGCCCCTCTCTCACAATACAGTGTGTATTACATTAGTGTAGCTCGCCCCTCTCTCACCATGCAGTGTGTATTACATTAGTGTAGCTCGCCCCTCTCTCACCATGCAGTGTGTATTACATTAGTGTAGCTCGCCCCTCTCTCACCATGCAGTGTGCATTGCATGAGTGTAGCTCGCCCCTCTCTCACCATGCAGTGTGCATTGCATTAGTGTAGATCGCCCCTCTCTCACCATGCAGTGTGTATTGCTTTAATGTAGCTCGCCCCTCTCTCACCATGCAGTGTGTATTACATTAGTGTAGCTCGCCTCTCTCTCACCATGCAGTGTGTATAACAGTGTAGCTCGCCCCTCTCTCACAATGCAGTGTGTATTAAATTAGTGTAGCTCGCCCCTCTCATACCATGCTGTGTTTATTGCTTTAATATAGCTCGCCCCTCTCTCACCATGCAGTGTGTATTACATTAGTATAGCTCGCCTCTCTCTCACTATGCAGTGTGTATTACATTATAGCTCGCCTCTCTCTCACAATGCAGTGTGTATTACATTAGTGTAGCTCGCCGCTCTCTCACCATGCAGTGTGTATTACATTAGTGTAGTTCGCCCCTCTCTCACCATGCAGTGTGTATTACATTAGTGTAGCTCGCCTCTCTCTCACCATGCAGTGTGTATTACATTATAGCTCGCCTCTCTTTCACCATGCAGTGTGCATTGCATTAGTGTAGCTCGCCTCTCTCTCACCATGCAGTGTGTATTACATTATAGCTCGCCTCTGTCTCACAATGCAGTGTGTATTACATTAGTGTAGCTCGACCCTCTCTCACCATGCAGTGTGTATTACATTATAGCTCGCCTCTGTCTCACAATGCAGTGTGTATTACATTTGTGTAGCTCGCCTCTCTCTCACCATGCAGTGTGTATTACATTAGTGTAGCTCGACCCTCTCTCACCATGCAGTGTGTATTACATTAGTGTAGCTCGCCACTCTTTCACCATGCAGTGTGCATTGCATTTGTGTAGCTCATCTCTCTCTCACCATGCAGTGTGTATTACATTATAGCTCGCCTCTGTCTCACAATGCAGTGTGTATTACATTAGTGTAGCTCGCCCCTCTCTCACCATGCAGTGTGTATTACATTAGTGTAGCTCGCCTCTCTCTCACCATGCAGTGTGTATAACATTGTAGCTCGCCCCTCTCTCACCATGCAGTGTGTATTACATTAGTTTAGCTCGACCCTCTCTCACCATGCAGTGTGTATTACATTAGTGTAACTCGCCCCTCTCTCACCATGCAGTGTGTATTACATTAGTGTAGCTCGCCTCTCTCTCACCATGCAGTGTGTATAACATTGTAGCTCGCCCCTCTCTCACCATGCAGTGTGTATTACATTTGTGTAGCTCGCCTCTCTCTCACCATGCAGTGTGTATTACATTAGTGTAGCTCGACCCTCTCTCACCATGCAGTGTGTATTACATTAGTGTAGCTCGCCACTTGGTTACCATGCAGTGTGTATTACATTAGTGTAACTCGCCCCTCTCTCACCATGCAGTGTGTATAACAATGTAGCTCGCCACTCTTTCACCATGCAGTGTGCATTGCATTAGTGTAGCTCATCTCTCTCTCACCATGCAGTGTGTATTACATTATAGCTCGCCTCTGTCTCACAATGCAGTGTGTATTACATTAGTGTAGCTCGCCCCTCTCTCACCATGCAGTGTGTATTAAATTAGTGTAGCTCGCCCCTCTCTCACCATGCAGTGTTTATTGCTTTAATATAGCTCGCCCCTCTCTCACCATGCAGTGTGTATTACATTAGTGTAGCTCGCCTCTCTCTCACCATGCAGTGTGTATAACAGTATAGTTCGCCTCTCTCTCACCATGCAGTGTGTATTACATCAGTGTAGCTCGCCCCTCTCTCACCATGCAGTGTGTATTACATTAGTGTAGCTCGCCCCTCTCTCACCATGCAGTGTGTATTATATTAGTGTAACTCGCCCCTCTCTCACCATGCAGTGTGTATTGCAGTAGTGTAGCTCGCCCCTCTCTCATCACACAGTGTGTATAACAGTGTAGCTCGCCTCTCTCTCACCATGCAGTGTGTATTACATCAGTGTAGCTTGCCCCTCTCTCACCATGCAGTGTGTATTACATTAGTGTAACTCGGCCCTCTTTCACCATGCAGTGTGCATTGCATTACTGTAGCTCACCTCTCTCTCACCATGCAGTGTGTATTACATTATAGCTCGCCTCTCTCTCACCATGCAGTGTGTATTGCTTTAGTGTAGCTCGCCCCTCTCTCACCATGCAGTGTGCATTGCATTAGTGTAGTTCGCCCCTCTCTCACCATGCAGTGTGTATTACATTAGTGTAGCTTGCCTCTCTCTGACCATGCAGTGTGTATTACATTAGTGTAGCTCGCCACTTGGTCACCATGCAGTGTGTATTACATTAGTGTAACTCGCCCCTCTCTCACCATGCAGTGTGTATAACAATGTAGCTCGCCTCTCTTTCACCATGCAGTGTGCATTGCATTAGTGTAGCTCGCCTCTATCTCACCATGCAGTGTGTATTACATTATAGCTTGCCTCTGTCTCACAATGCAGTGTGTATTACATTAGTGTAGCTCGCCCCTCTCTCACCATGCAGTGTGTATTACATTAGTGTAACTCGCCCCTCTCTCACCATGCAGTGTGTATTGCAGTAGTGTAGCTCGCCCCTCTCTCATCACACAGTGTGTATAACAGTGTAGCTCGCCTCTCTCTCACCATGCAGTGTGTATTAGATCAGTGTAGCTTGCCCCTCTCTCACCATGCAGTGTGTATTACATTAGTGTAACTCGGCCCTCTTTCACCATGCAGTGTGCATTGCATTACTGTAGCTCACCTCTCTCTCACCATGCAGTGTGTATTACATTATAGCTCACCTCTCTCTCACCATGCAGTGTGTATTGCTTTAGTGTAGCTCGCCCCTCTCTCACCATGCAGTGTGCATTGCATTAGTGTAGTTCGCCCCTCTCTCACCATGCAGTGTGTATAACATTGTAGCTCGCCCCTCTCTCACCATGCAGTGTGCATTGCATTAGTGTAGCTCGCCACTTGGTCACCATGCAGTGTGTATTACATTAGTGTAACTCGCCCCTCTCTCACCATGCAGTGTGTATAACATTGTAGCTCGCCCCTCTCTCACCATGCAGTGTGCATTGCATTAGTGTAGCTCATCTCTCTCTCACCATGCAGTGTGTATTACATTATAGCTCGCCTCTGTCTCACCATGCAGTGTGTATTACATTAGTGTAGCTCGCCTCTCTCTCACCATGCAGTGTGTATAACAGTATAGTTCGCCTCTCTCTCACCATGCAGTGTGTATTACATCAGTGTAGCTCGCCCCTCTCTCACCATGCAGTGTGTATTACATTAGTGTAGCTCGCCCCTCTCTCACCATGCAGTGTGTATTACATTAGTGTAACTCGCCCCTCTCTCACCATGCAGTGTGTATTGCAGTAGTGTAGCTCGCCCCTCTCTCATCACACAGTGTGTATAACAGTGTAGCTCGCCTCTCTCTCACCATGCAGTGTGTATTACATCAGTGTAGCTTGCCCCTCTCTCACCATGCAGTGTGTATTACATTAGTGTAACTCGGCCCTCTTTCACCATGCAGTGTGCATTGCATTACTGTAGCTCACCTCTCTCTCACCATGCAGTGTGTATTACATTATAGCTCGCCTCTCTCTCACAATGCAGTGTGTATTACATTAGTGTAGCTCGCCGCTCTCTCACCATGCAGTGTGTATTACATTAGTGTAGTTCGCCCCTCTCTCACCATGCAGTGTGTATTACATTAGTGTAGCTCGCCTCTCTCTCACCATGCAGTGTGTATTACATTATAGCTCGCCTCTCTTTCACCATGCAGTGTGCATTGCATTAGTGTAGCTCGCCTCTCTCTCACCATGCAGTGTGTATTACATTAGTGTAGCTCGACCCTCTCTTACCATGCAGTGTGTATTACATTATAGCTCGCCTCTGTCTCATAATGCAGTGTGTATTACATTAGTGTAACTCGCCCCTCTCTCACAATACAGTGTGTATTACATTAGTGTAGCTCGCCCCTCTCTCACCATGCAGTGTGTATTACATTAGTGTAGCTCGCCCCTCTCTCACCATGCAGTGTGTATTACATTAGTGTAGCTCGCCCCTCTCTCACCATGCAGTGTGCATTGCATGAGTGTAGCTCGCCCCTCTCTCACCATGCAGTGTGTATTGCAGTAGTGTAGCTCGCCCCTCTCTCATCATGCAGTGTGTATTACATTTGTGTAGCTCGCCTCTCTCTCACCATGCAGTGTGTATTACATTAGTGTAGCTCGACCCTCTCTCACCATGCAGTGTGTATTACATTAGTGTAGCTCGCCACTCTTTCACCATGCAGTGTGCATTGCATTTGTGTAGCTCATCTCTCTCTCACCATGCAGTGTGTATTACATTATAGCTCGCCTCTGTCTCACAATGCAGTGTGTATTACATTAGTGTAGCTCGCCCCTCTCTCACCATGCAGTGTGTATTACATTAGTGTAGCTCGCCTCTCTCTCACCATGCAGTGTGTATAACATTGTAGCTCGCCCCTCTCTCACCATGCAGTGTGTATTACATTAGTTTAGCTCGACCCTCTCTCACCATGCAGTGTGTATTACATTAGTGTAACTCGCCCCTCTCTCACCATGCAGTGTGTATTACATTAGTGTAGCTCGCCTCTCTCTCACCATGCAGTGTGTATAACATTGTAGCTCGCCCCTCTCTCACCATGCAGTGTGTATTACATTTGTGTAGCTCGCCTCTCTCTCACCATGCAGTGTGTATTACATTAGTGTAGCTCGACCCTCTCTCACCATGCAGTGTGTATTACATTAGTGTAGCTCGCCACTTGGTTACCATGCAGTGTGTATTACATTAGTGTAACTCGCCCCTCTCTCACCATGCAGTGTGTATAACAATGTAGCTCGCCACTCTTTCACCATGCAGTGTGCATTGCATTAGTGTAGCTCATCTCTCTCTCACCATGCAGTGTGTATTACATTATAGCTCGCCTCTGTCTCACAATGCAGTGTGTATTACATTAGTGTAGCTCGCCCCTCTCTCACCATGCAGTGTGTATTAAATTAGTGTAGCTCGCCCCTCTCTCACCATGCAGTGTTTATTGCTTTAATATAGCTCGCCCCTCTCTCACCATGCAGTGTGTATTACATTAGTGTAGCTCGCCTCTCTCTCACCATGCAGTGTGTATAACAGTATAGTTCGCCTCTCTCTCACCATGCAGTGTGTATTACATCAGTGTAGCTCGCCCCTCTCTCACCATGCAGTGTGTATTACATTAGTGTAGCTCGCCCCTCTCTCACCATGCAGTGTGTATTACATCAGTGTAGCTTGCCCCTCTCTCACCATGCAGTGTGTATTACATTAGTGTAACTCGGCCCTCTTTCACCATGCAGTGTGCATTGCATTAGTGTAGTTCGCCCCTCTCTAACCATGCAGTGTGTATTACATTAGTGTAGCTTGCCTCTCTCTGACCATGCAGTGTGTATTACATTAGTGTAGCTCGCCACTTGGTCACCATGCAGTGTGTATTACATTAGTGTAACTCGCCCCTCTCTCACCATGCAGTGTGTATAACATTGTAGCTCGCCCCTCTCTCACCATGCAGTGTGCATTGCATTAGTGTAGCTCATCTCTCTCTCACCATGCAGTGTGTATTACATTATAGCTCGCCTCTGTCTCACAATGCAGTGTGTATTACATTAGTGTAGCTCGCCCCTCTCTCACCATGCAGTGTGTATTAAATTAGTGTAGCTCGCCCCTCTCTCACCATGCAGTGTTTATTGCTTTAATATAGCTCGCCCCTCTCTCACCATGCAGTGTGTATTACATTAGTGTAGCTCGCCTCTCTCTCACCATGCAGTGTGTATAACAGTATAGTTCGCCTCTCTCTCACCATGCAGTGTGTATTACATCAGTGTAGCTCGCCCCTCTCTCACCATGCAGTGTGTATTACATTAGTGTAGCTCGCCCCTCTCTCACCATGCAGTGTGTATTACATTAGTGTAACTCGCCCCTCTCTCACCATGCAGTGTGTATTGCAGTAGTGTAGCTCGCCCCTCTCTCATCACACAGTGTGTATAACAGTGTAGCTCGCCTCTCTCTCACCATGCAGTGTGTATTACATCAGTGTAGCTTGCCCCTCTCTCACCATGCAGTGTGTATTACATTAGTGTAACTCGGCCCTCTTTCACCATGCAGTGTGCATTGCATTACTGTAGCTCACCTCTCTCTCACCATGCAGTGTGTATTACATTATAGCTCGCCTCTCTCTCACAATGCAGTGTGTATTACATTAGTGTAGCTCGCCGCTCTCTCACCATGCAGTGTGTATTACATTAGTGTAGTTCGCCCCTCTCTCACCATGCAGTGTGTATTACATTAGTGTAGCTCGCCTCTCTCTCACCATGCAGTGTGTATTACATTATAGCTCGCCTCTCTTTCACCATGCAGTGTGCATTGCATTAGTGTAGCTCGCCTCTCTCTCACCATGCAGTGTGTATTACATTATAGCTCGCCTCTGTCTCACAATGCAGTGTGTATTACATTAGTGTAGCTCGACCCTCTCTCACCATGCAGTGTGTATTACATTATAGCTCGCCTCTGTCTCACCATGCAGTGTGTATTACATTAGTGTAGCTCGCCCCTCTCTCACCATGCAGTGTGTATTAAATTAGTGTAGCTCGCCCCTCTCTCACCATGCAGTGTTTATTGCTTTAATATAGCTCGCCCCTCTCTCACCATGCAGTGTGTATTACATTAGTGTAGCTCGCCCCTCTCTCACCATGCAGTGTGGATTACATTAGTGTTACTCGCCCCTCTCTCACCATGCAGTGTGTATTGCATTAGTGTAGCTCGCCCCTCTCTCACCATGCAGTGTGTATTACATTAGTGTAGCTCGCCCCTCTCTCACCATGCAGTGTGTATTACATTAGTGTAGCTCGCCACTTGGTTACCATGCAGTGTGTATTACATTAGTGTAACTCGCCCCTCTCTCACCATGCAGTGTGTATAACAATGTAGCTCGCCACTCTTTCACCATGCAGTGTGCATTGCATTAGTGTAGCTCATCTCTCTCTCACCATGCAGTGTGTATTACATTATAGCTCGCCTCTGTCTCACAATGCAGTGTGTATTACATTAGTGTAGCTCGCCCCTCTCTCACCATGCAGTGTGTATTAAATTAGTGTAGCTCGCCCCTCTCTCACCATGCAGTGTTTATTGCTTTAATATAGCTCGCCCCTCTCTCACCATGCAGTGTGTATTACATTAGTGTAGCTCGCCTCTCTCTCACCATGCAGTGTGTATAACAGTATAGTTCGCCTCTCTCTCACCATGCAGTGTGTATTACATCAGTGTAGCTCGCCCCTCTCTCACCATGCAGTGTGTATTACATTAGTGTAGCTCGCCCCTCTCTCACCATGCAGTGTGTATTATATTAGTGTAACTCGCCCCTCTCTCACCATGCAGTGTGTATTGCAGTAGTGTAGCTCGCCCCTCTCTCATCACACAGTGTGTATAACAGTGTAGCTCGCCTCTCTCTCACCATGCAGTGTGTATTACATCAGTGTAGCTTGCCCCTCTCTCACCATGCAGTGTGTATTACATTAGTGTAACTCGGCCCTCTTTCACCATGCAGTGTGCATTGCATTACTGTAGCTCACCTCTCTCTCACCATGCAGTGTGTATTACATTATAGCTCGCCTCTCTCTCACCATGCAGTGTGTATTGCTTTAGTGTAGCTCGCCCCTCTCTCACCATGCAGTGTGCATTGCATTAGTGTAGTTCGCCCCTCTCTCACCATGCAGTGTGTATTACATTAGTGTAGCTTGCCTCTCTCTGACCATGCAGTGTGTATTACATTAGTGTAGCTCGCCACTTGGTCACCATGCAGTGTGTATTACATTAGTGTAACTCGCCCCTCTCTCACCATGCAGTGTGTATAACAATGTAGCTCGCCTCTCTTTCACCATGCAGTGTGCATTGCATTAGTGTAGCTCGCCTCTATCTCACCATGCAGTGTGTATTACATTATAGCTTGCCTCTGTCTCACAATGCAGTGTGTATTACATTAGTGTAGCTCGCCCCTCTCTCACCATGCAGTGTGTATTACATTAGTGTAACTCGCCCCTCTCTCACCATGCAGTGTGTATTGCAGTAGTGTAGCTCGCCCCTCTCTCATCACACAGTGTGTATAACAGTGTAGCTCGCCTCTCTCTCACCATGCAGTGTGTATTAGATCAGTGTAGCTTGCCCCTCTCTCACCATGCAGTGTGTATTACATTAGTGTAACTCGGCCCTCTTTCACCATGCAGTGTGCATTGCATTACTGTAGCTCACCTCTCTCTCACCATGCAGTGTGTATTACATTATAGCTCACCTCTCTCTCACCATGCAGTGTGTATTGCTTTAGTGTAGCTCGCCCCTCTCTCACCATGCAGTGTGCATTGCATTAGTGTAGTTCGCCCCTCTCTCACCATGCAGTGTGTATTACATTAGTGTAGCTTGCCTCTCTCTGACCATGCAGTGTGTATTACATTAGTGTAGCTCGCCACTTGGTCACCATGCAGTGTGTATTACATTAGTGTAACTCGCCCCTCTCTCACCATGCAGTGTGTATAACAATGTAGCTCGCCTCTCTTTCACCATGCAGTGTGCATTGCATTAGTGTAGCTCGCCTCTATCTCACCATGCAGTGTGTATTACATTATAGCTTGCCTCTGTCTCACAATGCAGTGTGTATTACATTAGTGTAGCTCGCCCCTCTCTCACCATGCAGTGTGGATTACATTAGTGTTACTCGCCCCTCTCTCACCATGCAGTGTGTATTATTTTAGTGTAACCCGCCCTTCTCTCACCATGCAGTGTGTATTACATTAGTGTAACTCGCCCCTCTCTCACCATGCAGTGTGTATAACAGTATAGTTCGCCTCTCTCTCACCATGCAGTGTGTATTACATCAGTGTAACTCGGCCCTCTTTCACCATGCAGTGTGCATTGCATTACTGTAGCTCACCTCTCTCTGACCATGCAGTGTGTATTACATTATAGCTCGCCCCTCTCTCACCATGCAGTGTGTATTAAATTGGTTTAGCTCGCCCCTCTCTCACCATGCAGTGTGTATTGCTTTAATGTAGCTCGCCCCTCTCTCACCATGCAGTGTGTATTACATTAGTGTAGCTCGCCCCTCTCTCACCATGCAGTGTGTATTACATTAGTGTAGCTCGCCCCTCTCTCACCATGCAGTGTGCATTGTATTAGTGTAGCTCGCCCCTCTCTCACCATGCAGTGTGTATTACATTAGTGTAGCTCGCCACTTGGTCACCATGCAGTGTGTATTACATTAGTGTAACTCGCCCCTCTCTCACCATGAAGTGTGTATTACATGATAGCTCGCCTCTCTCTCACCATACAGTGTGTATTACATTTTTGTAGCTCGCCCCTCTCTCACCATGCAGTGTGTATTACATTAGTGTAACTCGCCCCTCTCTCACCATGCAGTGTATATAACAGTGTAGCTCGCCTGTCTCTCAACATGCAGTGTGTATTACATTAGTGTAACTCGCCCCTCTCTCACCATGCAGTGTATATAACAGTGTAGCTCGCCTGTCTCTCAACATGCAGTGTGGACTACATTAGTGTAACTCGCCCCTCTCTCACCATGCAGTGTATATAACAGTGTAGCTCGCCCCTCTCTCACCATGCAGTGTGTATTAAATTGGTTTAGCTCGCCCCTCTCTCACCATGCAGTGTGTATTGCTTTAATGTAGCTCGCCCCTCTCTCACCATGCAGTGTGTATTACATTAGTGTAGCTCGCCCCTCTCTCACCATGCAGTTAGTATTACATTAGTGTAGCTCGCCCCTCTCTCACCATGCAGTGTGCATTACATTAGTGTAGCTCGCCCCTCTCTCACCATGCAGTGTGTATTACATTAGTGTAGCTCGCCACTTGGTCACCATGCAGTGTGTATTACATTAGTGTAACTCGCCCCTCTCTCACCATGCAGTGTGCATTTCATTAGTGTAGCTCGCCTCTATCTCACCATGCAGTGTGTATTACATTATAGCTTGCCTCTGTCTCACAATGCAGTGTGTATTACATTAGTGTAGCTCGCCCCTCTCTCACCATGCAGTGTGGATTACATTAGTGTTACTCGCCCCTCTCTCACCATGCAGTGTGTATTATTTTAGTGTAACCCGCCCTTCTCTCACCATGCAGTGTGTATTATATGAGTGTAACTCGCCCCTCTCTCACCATGCAGTGTGTATTACATCAGTGTAGCTTGCCCCTCTCTCACCATGCAGTGTGTATTACATTAGTGTAACTCGGCCCTCTTTCACCATGCAGTGTGTATTACATTATAGCTCGCCTCTCTCTCACCATGCAGTGTGTATTGCTTTAGTGTAGCTCGCCCCTCTCTCACCATGCAGTGTGCATTGCATTAGTGTAGTTCGCCCCTCTCTCACCATGCAGTGTGTATTACATTAGTGTAGCTCGCCTCTATCTCACCATGCAGTGTGTATTACATTATAGCTTGCCTCTGTCTCACAATGCAGTGTGTATTACATTAGTGTAGCTCGCCCCTCTCTCACCATGCAGTGTGGATTACATTAGTGTTACTCGCCCCTCTCTCACCATGCAGTGTGTATTATTTTAGTGTAACCCGCCCTTCTCTCACCATGCAGTGTGTATTACATTAGTGTAACTCGCCCCTCTCTCACCATGCAGTGTGTATAACAGTATAGTTCGCCTCTCTCTCACCATGCAGTGTGTATTACATCAGTGTAACTCGGCCCTCTTTCACCATGCAGTGTGCATTGCATTACTGTAGCTCACCTCTCTCTCACCATGCAGTGTGTATTACATTATAGCTCGCCCCTCTCTCACCATGCAGTGTGTATTAAATTGGTTTAGCTCGCACCTCTCTCACCATGCAGTGTGTATTGCTTTAATGTAGCTCGCCCCTCTCTCACCATGCAGTGTGTATTACATTAGTGTAGCTCGCCCCTCTCTCACCATGCAGTTAGTATTACATTAGTGTAGCTCGCCCCTCTCTCACCATGCAGTGTGCATTACATTAGTGTAGCTCGCCCCTCTCTCACCATGCAGTGTGTATTACATTAGTGTAGCTCGCCACTTGGTCACCATGCAGTGTGTATTACATTAGTGTAACTCGCCCCTCTCTCACCATGCAGTGTGTATAACAATGTAGCTCGCCTCTCTTTCACCATGCAGTGTGCATTTCATTAGTGTAGCTCGCCTCTTGGTCACCATGCAGTGTGTATTACATTATAGCTTGCCTCTGTCTCACCATGCAGTGTGTATAACAATGTAGCTCGCCACTCTTTCACCATGCAGTATGCATTGCATTAGTGTAGCTCGCCTCTCTCTCACCATGCAGTGTGTATTACATTGTAGCTCGCCTCTGTCTCACAATGCAGTGTGTATTACATTAGTGTAGCTCGCCCCTCTCTCACCATGCAGTGTGTATTACATTAGTGTAGCTCGCCCCTCTCTCACCATGCAGTGTGTATTACATTAGTGTAGCTCGCCCCTCTCTCACCAAGCAGTGTGTATTACATTAGTGTAACTCGCCCCTGTCTCACCATGCAGTGTATAGAACAGTGTAGCTCGCCTCTCTCTCAACATGCAGTGTGGACTACATTAGTGTAACTCGCCCCTCTCTCACCATGCAGTGTGTATAACAGTATAGTTCGCCTCTCTCTCACCATGTAGTGTGTATTACATCAGTTTAGCTCGCCCCTCTCTCACCATGCAGTGTGTATCACATTAGTGTAGCTCGCCCCTCTCTCACCATACAGTGTGTATTACATTAGTGTAACTCGCCCCTCTCTCACCATGCAGTGTGTATTACATTAGTGTAGCTCGCCCCTCTCTCACCAAGCAGTGTGTATTACATTAGTGTAATTCGCCCCTCTCTCACCATGCAGTGTATATAATAGTGTAGCTCGCCTCTCTCTCAACATGCAGTGTGGACTACATTAGTGTAACTCGCCCCTCTCTCACCATGCAGTGTGTATTACATTATAGCTCGCCTCTGTCTCACAATGCAGTGTTTATTACATTAGTGTAGCTCGCCCCTCTCTCACCATGCAGTGTGGATTACATTAGTGTAGCTCGCCCCTCTCTCACCAAGCAGTGTGTATTACATTAGTGTAACTCGCCCCTCTCTCACCATGCAGTGTATATAACAGTGTAGCTCGCCTCTCTCTCAACATGCAGTGTGGACTACATTAGTGTAACTCGCCCCTCTCTCACCATGCAGTGTGTATAACAGTATAGTTCGCCTCTCTCTCACCATGCAGTGTGTATTACATCAGTGTAGCTCGCCCCTCTCTCACCATGCAGTGTGTATTACATTAGTGTAGCTCGCCCCTCTCTCACCATGCAGTATGTATTACATTAGTGTAACTCGCCCCTCTCTCACCATGCAGTGTGTATTACATTAGTGTAACTCGCCCCTCTCTCACCATGCAGTGTGTATTACATTAGTGTAACTCGGCCCTCTTTCACCATGCAGTGTGCATTGCATTACTGTAGCTCACCTCTCTCTCAACATGCAGTGTGTATTACATTATAGCTCGCCTCTCTCTCACCATGCAGTGTGTATTGCTTTAGTTTAGCTCGCCCCTCTCTCACCATGCAGTGTGTATTAAATTGGTTTAGCTCGCCCCTCTCTCACCATGCAGTGTGTATTACATTAGTGTAGCTCGCCCCTCTCTCACCATGCAGTGTGCATTACATTAGTGTAGCTCGCCCCTCTCTCACCATGCAGTGTGTATTACATTAGTGTAGCTCGCCCCTCTCTCACCATGCAGTGTGCATTACATTAGTGTAGCTCGCCCCTCTCTCACCATGCAGTGTGCATTGCATTAGTGTAGCTCGCCCCTCTCTCACCATGCAGTGTGTATTACATTAGTGTAGCTCGCCACTTGGTCACCATGCAGTGTGTATTACATTAGTGTCACTCGCCCCTCTCTCACCATGCAGTGTTTATAACAATGTAGCTCGCCTCTCTTTCACCATGCAGTGTGTATTACATTATAGCTGTAGCTCACCTCTCTCTCACCATGCAATGTGTATTACATTATAGCTCGCCTCTCTCTCACCATACAGTGTGTATTGCTTTAGTGTAGCTCGCCCCTCTCTCACCATGCAGTGTTTATTGCTTTAATGTAGCTCGCCCCTCTCTCACCATGCAGTGTGTATTACATTAGTGTAGCTCGCCCCTCTCTCACCATGCAGTGTTCATTGCATTAGTGTAGCTCGCCCCTCTCTCACCATGCAGTGTGTATTACATTAGTGTATCTCGCCACTTGGTCACCATGCAGTTTGTATTACATTAGTGTAACTCGCCCCTCTCTCACTATGCAGTGTGTATAACAATGTAGCTCGCCTCTCTTTCACCATGCAGTGTGCATTGCATTAGTGTAGCTCGCCACTTGGTCACCATGCAGTGTGTATTACATTAGTGTAACTCGCCCCTCTCTCACCATGCAGTGTGTATAACAATGTAGCTCGCCACTCTTTCACCATGCAGTGTGCATTGCATTAGTGTAGCTCGCCTCTCTCTCACCATGCAGTGTGTATTACATTATAGCTCGCCTCTGTCTCACAATGCAGTGTGTATTACATTAGTGTAGCTCGCCCCTCTCTCACCATGCAGTGTGTATTACATTAGTGTAGCTCGCCCCTCTCTCACCAAGCAGTGTGTATTACATTAGTGTAACTCGCCCCTGTCTCACCATGCAGTGTATATAACAGTGTAGCTCGCCTCTCTCTCAACATGCAGTGTGGACTACATTAGTGTAACTCGCCCCTCTCTCACCATGCTGTGTGTATAACAGTATAGTTCGCCTCTTTCTCACCATGTAGTGTGTATTACATCAGTTTAGCTCGCCCCTCTCTCACCATGCAGTGTGTATCACATTAGTGTAGCTCGCCCCTCTCTCACCATACAGTGTGTATTACATTAGTGTAACTCGCCCCTCTCTCACCATGCAGTGTGTATTGCAGTAGTGTAGCTCGCGCCTCTCTCATCACGCAGTGTGTATTACATTTGTGTAGCTCGCCCCTCACTCACCATGCAGTTAGCATTGCATTAGTGTAGCTCGCCCCTCTCTCACCAAGCAGTGTGTATTACATTAGTGTAACTCGCCCCTCTCTCACCATGCAGTGTATATAATAGTGTAGCTCGCCTCTCTCTCAACATGCAGTGTGGACTACATTAGTGTAACTCGCCCCTCTCTCACCATGCAGTGTGTATTACATTATAGCTCGCCTCTGTCTCACAATGCAGTGTTTATTACATTAGTGTAGCTCGCCCCTCTCTCACCATGCAGTGTGGATTACATTAGTGTAGCTCGCCCCTCTCTCACCATGCAGTGTGTATTACATTAGTGTAACTCGCCCCTCTCTCACCATGCAGTGTGTATTGCAGTAGTGTAGCTCGCCCCTCTCTCATCACGCAGTGTGTATTACATTTGTGTAGCTCGCCCCTCACTCACCATACAGTGTGTATTACATTAGTGTAGCTCGACCCTCTCTCACCATGCAGTGTGTATTACATTAGTGTAGCTCGCCACTTGGTCACCATGCAGTGTGTATTACATTTGTGTAGCTCGCCCCTCACTCACCATGCAGTGTGCATTGCATTAGTGTAGCTCGCCCCTCTCTCACCAAGCAGTGTGTATTACATTAGTGTAACTCGCCCCTCTCTCACCATGCAGTGTGTATAACAATGTAGCTCGCCACTCTTTCACCATGCAGTGTGTATTACATTATAGCTCGCCTCTGTCTCACAATGCAGTGTATATAACAGTGTAGCTCGCCTCCCTCTCAACATGCAGTGTGGACTACATTAGTGTAACTTTCCCCTCTCTCACCATGCAGTGTGTATAACAGTATAGTTCGCCTCTCTCTCACCATGCAGTGTGTATTACATCAGTGTAGCTCGCCCCTCTCTCACCATGCAGTGTGTATTACATTAGTGTAGCTCGCCCCTCTCTCACCATGCAGTGTGTATTGCAGTAGTGTAGCTCGCCCCTCTCTCATCACGCAGTGTGTATTACATTAGTGTAGCTCGCCCCTCTCTCACCATGCAGTGTGTATTGCAGTAGTGTAGCTCGCCCCTCTCTCATCACGCAGTGTGCATTGCATTAGTGTAGCTTGCCACTTGGTCACCATGCAGTGTGTATTACATTAGTGTAACTCGCCCCTCTCTCACCATGCAGTGTGTATAACAATGTAGCTCGCCACTCTTTCACCATGCAGTGTGCATTGCATTAGTGTAGCTCGCCTCTCTCTCACCATGCAGTGTGTATTACATTATAGCTCGCCTCTGTCTCACAATGCAGTGTGTATTACATTAGTGTAGCTCGCCCCTCTCTCACCATGCAGTGTGTATTACATTAGTGTAGCTCGCTCCCTCTCTCACCAAGCAATGTGTATTACATTAGTGTAACTCGCCCCTCTCTCACCATGCAGTGTGTATAACAGTATAGTTCGCCTCTCTCTCACGATGTAGTGTGTATTACATCAGTGTAGCTCGCCCCTCTCTCACCATGCAGTGTGTATTACATTAGTGTAGCTCGCCCCTCTCTCACCATGCAGTGTGTATTACATTAGTGTAACTCGCCCCTCTCTCACCATGCAGTGTGTATTGCAGTAGTGTAGCTCGCCCCTCTCTCATCACGCAGTGTGTATTACATTTGTGTAGCTCGCCCCTCACTCACCATGCAGTGTGCATTGCATTAGTGTAACTCGCCCCTCTCTCACCATGCAGTGTGTATTGCTTTAATGTAGCTTGCCCCTCTCTCATCACGCAGTGTGTATTACATTTGTGTAGCTCGCCTCTCTCTCACCATGCAGTGTGGATTACATTAGTGTAGCTCGCCACTTGGTCACCATGCAGTGTGTATTACATTAGTGTAACTCGCCCCTCTCTCACCATGCAGTGTGTATAACAATGTAGCTCGCCACTCTTTCACCATGCAGTGTGTATTACATTAGTGTAACTCGCCCCTCACTCACCATGCAGTGTGTATTGCTTTAATGTAGCTCGCCCCTCTCTCACCATGCAGTGTGTATTACATTAGTGTAGGTCGCCCCTCTCTCACCATGCAGTGTGTATTACATTAGTGTAACTCACCCATCTGTCACCATGCAGTGTGCATTGCATTAGTGTAGCTCGCCTCTCTCTCACCATGCAGTGTGTATTACATTATAGCTCGCCACTCTTTCACCATGCAGTGTGCATTGCATTAGTGTAGCTTGCCACTTGGTCACCATGCAGTGTGTATTATATTAGTGTAACTCGCCCCTCTCTCACCATGCAGTGTGTATAACAATGTAGCTCGCCACTCTTTCACCATGCAGTGTGCATTGCATTAGTGTAGCTCGCCTCTCTCTCACCATGCAGTGTGTATTACATTATAGCTCGCCTCTGTCTCACAATGCAGTGTGTATTACATTAGTATAGCTCGCCCCTCTCTCACCATGCAGTGTGTATTACATTAGTGTAGCTCGCTCCCTCTCTCACCAAGCAATGTGTATTACATTAGTGTAACTCGCCCCTCTCTCACCATGCAGTGTGTATAACAGTATAGTTCGCCTCTCTCTCACGATGTAGTGTGTATTACATCAGTGTAGCTCGCCCCTCTCTCACCATGCAGTGTGTATTACATTAGTGTAGCTCGCCCCTCTCTCACCATGCAGTGTGTATTACATTAGTGTAACTCGCCCCTCTCTCACCATGCAGTGTGTATTGCAGTAGTGTAGCTCGCCCCTCTCTCATCACGCAGTGTGTATTACATTTGTGTAGCTCGCCCCTCACTCACCATGCAGTGTGCATTGCATTAGTGTAACTCGCCCCTCTCTCACCATGCAGTGTGTATTGCAGTAGTGTAGCTCGCCCCTCTCTCATCACGCAGTGTGTATTACATTTGTGTAGCTCGCCCCTCACTCACCATGCAGTGTGCATTGCATTAGTGTAACTCGCCCCTCTCTCACCATGCAGTGTGTATTACATTAGTGTAACTCGCCCCTCTCTCACCATGCAGTGTGTATAACAATGTAGCTCGCCACTCTTTCACCATGCAGTGTGCATTGCATTAGTGTAGCTCGCCTCTCTCTCACCATGCAGTGTGTATTACATTATAGCTCGCCTCTGTCTCACAATGCAGTGTGTATTACATTAGTGTAGCTCGCCCCTCTCTCACCATGCAGTGTGTATTACATTAGTGTAGCTCGCTCCCTCTCTCACCAAGCAATGTGTATTACATTAGTGTAACTCGCCCCTCTCTCACCATGCAGTGTGTATAACAGTATAGTTCGCCTCTCTCTCACGATGTAGTGTGTATTACATCAGTGTAGCTCGCCCCTCTCTCACCATGCAGTGTGTATTACATTAGTGTAGCTCGCCCCTCTCTCACCATGCAGTGTGTATTACATTAGTGTAACTCGCCCCTCTCTCACCATGCAGTGTGTATTGCAGTAGTGTAGCTCGCCCCTCTCTCATCACGCAGTGTGTATTACATTTGTGTAGCTCGCCCCTCACTCACCATGCAGTGTGCATTGCATTAGTGTAACTCGCCCCTCTCTCACCATGCAGTGTGTATTGCAGTAGTGTAGCTCGCCCCTCTCTCATCACGCAGTGTGTATTACATTTGTGTAGCTCGCCCCTCACTCACCATGCAGTGTGCATTGCATTAGTGTAACTCGCCCCTCTCTCACCATGCAGTGTGTATTGCTTTAATGTAGCTTGCCCCTCTCTCATCACGCAGTGTGTATTACATTTGTGTAGCTCGCCTCTCTCTCACCATGCAGTGTGGATTACATTAGTGTAGCTCGCCACTTGGTCACCATGCAGTGTGTATTACATTAGTGTAACTCGCCCCTCTCTCACCATGCAGTGTGTATAACAATGTAGCTCGCCACTCTTTCACCATGCAGTGTGTATTACATTAGTGTAACTCGCCCCTCACTCGCCATGCAGTGTGTATTGCTTTAATGTAGCTCGCCCCTCTCTCACCATGCAGTGTGTATTACATTAGTGTAGGTCGCCCCTCTCTCACCATGCAGTGTGTATTACATTAGTGTAGCTCGCCCCTCTCTCACCATGCAGTGTGTATTACATTAGTGTAACTCGCCCCTCTCTCACCATGCAGTGTGTATTGCAGTAGTGTAGCTCGCCCCTCTCTCATCACGCAGTGTGTATTACATTTGTGTAGCTCGCCCCTCACTCACCATGCAGTGTGCATTGCATTAGTGTAACTCGCCCCTCTCTCATCACGCAGTGTGTATTACATTTGTGTAGCTCGCCTCTCTCTCACCATGCAGTGTGGATTACATTAGTGTAGCTCGCCACTTGGTCACCATGCAGTGTGTATTACATTAGTGTAGCTCGCCCCTCTCTCACCATGCAGTGTGTATTACATTAGTGTAGGTCGCCCCTCTCTCACCATGCAGTGTGTATTACATTAGTGTAACTCAACCATCTGTCACCATGCAGTGTGCATTGCATTAGTGTAGCTCGCCTCTCTCTCACCATGCAGTGTGTATTACATTATAGCTCGCCTCTGTCTCACAATGCAGTGTGTATTACATTAGTGTAGCTCGCCCCTCTCTCACCATGCAGTGTGTATTGCATCAGTGTAGCTCGACCCTCTCTCACCATGCAGTGTGTATTAAATTAGTGTAGCTCGCCCCTCTCTCACCATGCAGTGTTTATTGCTTTAATATAGCTCGCCCCTCTCTCACCATGCAGTGTGTATAACAATATAGCTCGCCACTCTCTCACCATGCAGTGTGCATTGCATTAGTGTAGCTCGCCTCTCTCTCACTATGCAGTGTGTATTACATTATAGCTCGCCTCTCTCTCACCATGCAGTGTGCATTGCATTAGTGTAGCTCGCCTCTCTCTCACCATGCAGTGTGTATTACATTAGTGTAGCTCGTCGCTCTCTCACCATGCAGTGTG
The DNA here is from genome assembly GCF_963383615.2 of Lipophrys pholis. Lineage (NCBI taxonomy): Eukaryota > Metazoa > Chordata > Actinopteri > Blenniiformes > Blenniidae > Lipophrys > Lipophrys pholis. The sequence continues at coordinate 429,887 of NC_137644.1, read as the reverse complement.
TATTACATTAGTGTAGTTCGCCCCTCTCTCACCATGCAGTGTGTATTACATTAGTGTAGTTCGCCTCTCTCTCACCATGCAGTGTGTATTACATTATAGCTCGCCTCTCTTTCACCATGCAGTGTGTATTACATTATAGCTCGCCTCTGTCTCATAATGCAGTGTGTATTACATTAGTGTAGCTCTCCCCTCTCTCACCATGCAGTGTGCATTACATAATAGCTCGCCCATCTCTCACCATTCAGTGTGTATTACATTAGTGTAACTCGCCCCTCTCTCACCATGCAGTGTGTATTACATTAGTGTAACTCGCCCCTCTCTCACAATACAGTGTGTATTACATTAGTGTAGCTCGCCCCTCTCTCACCATGCAGTGTGTATTACATTAGTGTAGCTCGCCCCTCTCTCACCATGCAGTGTGCATTGCATTAGTTTAGCTCGCCTCTCTCTCACTATGCAGTGTGTATTACATTATAGCTCGCCTCTCTCTCACCATGCAGTGTGCATTGCATTAGTGTAGCTCGCCTCTCTCTCACCAAGCAGTTTGTATTACATTAGTGTAACTCGCCCCTCTCTCACCATGCAGTGTATATAACAGTGTAGCTCGCCTCTCTCTCACCATGCAGTGTGTATTACATTATAGCTCGCCTCTGTCTCACAATGCAGTGTGTATTACATTAGTGTAGCTCGCCCCTCTCTCACCATGCAGTGTGTATTACATTAGTGTAGCTTGCCCCTCTCTCACCAAGCAGTGTGTATTACATTAGTGTAACTCGCCCCTGTCTCACCATGCAGTGTATATAACAGTGTAGCTCGCCTCTCTCTCAACATGCAGTGTGGACTACATTAGTGTAACTCGCCCCTCTCTCACCATGCAGTGTGTATAACAGTATAGTTCGCCTCTCTCTCACCATGTAGTGTGTATTACATCAGTGTAGCTCGCCCCTCTCTCACCATGCAGTGTGTATTACATTAGTGTAGCTCGCCCCTCTCTCACCATGCAGTGTGTATTACATTAGTGTAGCTCGCCACTTGGTCACCATGCAGTGTGTATTACATTAGTGTAACTCGCCCCTCTCTCACCATGCAGTGTGTATAACAGTGTAGGTCGCCCCTCTCTCATCACGCAGTGTGTATTACATTTGTGTAGCTCGCCTCTCTCTCACCATGCAGTGTGTATTACATTAGTGTAGCTCGCCACTTGGTCACCATGCAGTGTGTATTACATTAGTGTAACTCGCCCCTCTCTCACCATGCAGTGTGTATAACAATGTAGCTCGCCACTCTTTCACCATGCAGTGTGTATTACATTAGTGTAACTCGCCCCTCACTCACCATGCAGTGTGTATTGCTTTAATGTAGCTCGCCCCTCTCTCACCATGCAGTGTGTATTACATTAGTGTAGGTCGCCCCTCTCTCACCATGCAGTGTGTATTACATTAGTGTAACTCACCCATCTGTCACCATGCAGTGTGCATTGCATTAGTGTAGCTCGCCTCTCTCTCACCATGCAGTGTGTATTACATTATAGCTCGCCTCTGTCTCACAATGCAGTGTGTATTACATTAGTGTAGCTCGCCCCTCTCTCACCATTCAGTGTTTATTGCATCAGTGTAGCTCGACCCTCTCTCACCATGCAGTGTGCATTGCATTAGTGTAGCTCGCCTCTCTCTCACTATGCAGTGTGTATTACATTATAGCTCGCCTCTCTCTCACCATGCAGTGTGCATTGCATTAGTGTAGCTCGCCGCTCTCTCACCATGCAGTGTGTATTACATTAGTGTAGCTCGTCGCTCTCTCACCATGCAGTGTGTATTACATTAGTGTAGTTCGCCCCTCTCTCACCATGCAGTGTGTATTACATTAGTGTAGTTCGCCTCTCTCTCACCATGCAGTGTGTATTACATTATAGCTCGCCTCTCTTTCACCATGCAGTGTGTATTACATTATAGCTCGCCTCTGTCTCATAATGCAGTGTGTATTACATTAGTGTAGCTCGCCCCTCTCTCACCATGCAGTGTGTATTACATTAGTGTAGCTCGCCCCTCTCTCACCATGCAGTGTGCATTGCATTAGTGTAGCTCACCTATCTCTCACTATGCAGTGTGTATTACATTATAGCTCGCCTCTCTCTCACCATGCAGTGTGCATTGCATTAGTGTAGCTCGCCTCTCTCTCACCATGCAGTGTGTATTACATTAGTGTAGCTCGTCACTCTCTCACCATGCAGTGTGTATTACATTAGTGTAGTTCGCCCCTCTCTCACCATGCAGTGTGTATTAAATTAGTGTAGCTTGCCACTTGGTCACCATGCAGTGTGTATTACATTATAGCTCGCCTCTCTTTCACCATGCAGTGTGTATAACAGTGTAGCTCGCCCCTCTCTCACCATGCAGTGTGTATTACATTAGTTTAGCTCGACCCTCTCTCACCATGCAGTGTGTATTACATTAGTGTAACTCGCCCCTGTCTCACCATGCAGTGTGTATTACATTATAGCTCGCCTCTCTTTCACCATGCAGTGTGCATTGCATTAGTGTAGCTCGCCTCTCTCTCACCATGCAGTGTGTATTACATTATAGCTCGCCTCTGTCTCATAATGCAGTGTGTATTACATTAGTGTAGCTCGCCCCTCTCTCACCATGCAGTGTGTATTACATTAGTGTAGCTCGCCCCTCTCTCACCATGCAGTGTGTATTGCAGTAGTGTAGCTCGCCCCTCTCTCATCACGCAGTGTGTATTACATTTGTGTAGCTCGCCCCTCACTCACCATGCAGTGTGTATTGCTTTAATGTAGCTCGCCCCTCTCTCACCATGCAGTGTGTATTGCAGTAGTGTAGCTCGCCCCTCTCTCATCACGCAGTGTGTATTACATTTGTGTAGCTCGCCTCTCTCTCACCATGCAGTGTGTATTACATTAGTGTAGCTCGTCGCTCTCTCACCATGCAGTGTGTATTACATTAGTGTAGTTCGCCCCTCTCTCACCATGCAGTGTGTATTACATTAGTGTAGTTCGCCTCTCTCTCACCATGCAGTGTGTATTACATTATAGCTCGCCTCTCTTTCACCATGCAGTGTGTATTACATTATAGCTCGCCTCTGTCTCATAATGCAGTGTGTATTACATTAGTGTAGCTCTCCCCTCTCTCACCATGCAGTGTGCATTACATAATAGCTCGCCCATCTCTCACCATTCAGTGTGTATTACATTAGTGTAACTCGCCCCTCTCTCACCATGCAGTGTGTATTACATTAGTGTAACTCGCCCCTCTCTCACAATACAGTGTGTATTACATTAGTGTAGCTCGCCCCTCTCTCACCATGCAGTGTGTATTACATTAGTGTAGCTCGCCCCTCTCTCACCATGCAGTGTGCATTGCATTAGTTTAGCTCGCCTCTCTCTCACTATGCAGTGTGTATTACATTATAGCTCGCCTCTCTCTCACCATGCAGTGTGCATTGCATTAGTGTAGCTCGCCTCTCTCTCACCAAGCAGTTTGTATTACATTAGTGTAACTCGCCCCTCTCTCACCATGCAGTGTATATAACAGTGTAGCTCGCCTCTCTCTCACCATGCAGTGTGTATTACATTATAGCTCGCCTCTGTCTCACAATGCAGTGTGTATTACATTAGTGTAGCTCGCCCCTCTCTCACCATGCAGTGTGTATTACATTAGTGTAGCTTGCCCCTCTCTCACCAAGCAGTGTGTATTACATTAGTGTAACTCGCCCCTGTCTCACCATGCAGTGTATATAACAGTGTAGCTCGCCTCTCTCTCAACATGCAGTGTGGACTACATTAGTGTAACTCGCCCCTCTCTCACCATGCAGTGTGTATAACAGTATAGTTCGCCTCTCTCTCACCATGTAGTGTGTATTACATCAGTGTAGCTCGCCCCTCTCTCACCATGCAGTGTGTATTACATTAGTGTAGCTCGCCCCTCTCTCACCATGCAGTGTGTATTACATTAGTGTAGCTCGCCACTTGGTCACCATGCAGTGTGTATTACATTAGTGTAACTCGCCCCTCTCTCACCATGCAGTGTGTATAACAGTGTAGGTCGCCCCTCTCTCATCACGCAGTGTGTATTACATTTGTGTAGCTCGCCTCTCTCTCACCATGCAGTGTGTATTACATTAGTGTAGCTCGCCACTTGGTCACCATGCAGTGTGTATTACATTAGTGTAACTCGCCCCTCTCTCACCATGCAGTGTGTATAACAATGTAGCTCGCCACTCTTTCACCATGCAGTGTGTATTACATTAGTGTAACTCGCCCCTCACTCACCATGCAGTGTGTATTGCTTTAATGTAGCTCGCCCCTCTCTCACCATGCAGTGTGTATTACATTAGTGTAGGTCGCCCCTCTCTCACCATGCAGTGTGTATTACATTAGTGTAACTCACCCATCTGTCACCATGCAGTGTGCATTGCATTAGTGTAGCTCGCCTCTCTCTCACCATGCAGTGTGTATTACATTATAGCTCGCCTCTGTCTCACAATGCAGTGTGTATTACATTAGTGTAGCTCGCCCCTCTCTCACCATTCAGTGTGTATTGCATCAGTGTAGCTCGACCCTCTCTCACCATGCAGTGTGCATTGCATTAGTGTAGCTCGCCTCTCTCTCACTATGCAGTGTGTATTACATTATAGCTCGCCTCTCTCTCACCATGCAGTGTGCATTGCATTAGTGTAGCTCGCCGCTCTCTCACCATGCAGTGTGTATTACATTAGTGTAGCTCGTCGCTCTCTCACCATGCAGTGTGTATTACATTAGTGTAGTTCGCCCCTCTCTCACCATGCAGTGTGTATTACATTAGTGTCGTTCGCCTCTCTCTCACCATGCAGTGTGTATTACATTATAGCTCGCCTCTCTTTCACCATGCAGTGTGTATTACATTATAGCTCGCCTCTGTCTCATAATGCAGTGTGTATTACATTAGTGTAGCTCGCCCCTCTCTCACCATGCAGTGTGTATTACATTAGTGTAGCTCGCCCCTCTCTCACCATGCAGTGTGCATTGCATTAGTGTAGCTCACCTATCTCTCACTATGCAGTGTGTATTACATTATAGCTCGCCTCTCTCTCACCATGCAGTGTGCATTGCATTAGTGTAGCTCGCCTCTTTCTCACCATGCAGTGTGTATTACATTAGTGTAGCTCGTCACTCTCTCACCATGCAGTGTGTATTACATTAGTGTAGTTCGCCCCTCTCTCACCATGCAGTGTGTATTAAATTAGTGTAGCTTGCCACTTGGTCACCATGCAGTGTGTATTACATTATAGCTCGCCTCTCTTTCACCATGCAGTGTGTATAACAGTGTAGCTCGCCCCTCTCTCACCATGCAGTGTGTATTACATTAGTTTAGCTCGACCCTCTCTCACCATGCAGTGTGTATTACATTAGTGTAACTCGCCCCTGTCTCACCATGCAGTGTGTATTACATTATAGCTCGCCTCTCTTTCACCATGCAGTGTGCATTGCATTAGTGTAGCTCGCCTCTCTCTCACCATGCAGTGTGTATTACATTATAGCTCGCCTCTGTCTCATAATGCAGTGTGTATTACATTAGTGTAGCTCGCCCCTCTCTCACCATGCAGTGTGTATTACATTAGTGTAGCTCGCCCCTCTCTCACCATGCAGTGTGTATTGCAGTAGTGTAGCTCGCCCCTCTCTCATCACGCAGTGTGTATTACATTTGTGTAGCTCGCCCCTCACTCACCATGCAGTGTGTATTGCTTTAATGTAGCTCGCCCCTCTCTCACCATGCAGTGTGTATTGCAGTAGTGTAGCTCGCCCCTCTCTCATCACGCAGTGTGTATTACATTTGTGTAGCTCGCCTCTCTCTCACCATGCAGTGTGTATTACATTAGTGTAGCTCGTCGCTCTCTCACCATGCAGTGTGTATTACATTAGTGTAGTTCGCCCCTCTCTCACCATGCAGTGTGTATTACATTAGTGTAGCTTGCCACTTGGTCACCATGCAGTGTGTATTACATTATAGCTCGCCTCTCTTTCACCATGCAGTGTGTATAACAGTGTAGCTCGCCCCTCTCTCACCATGCAGTGTGTATTACATTAGTTTAGCTCGACCCTCTCTCACCATGCAGTGTGTATTACATTAGTGTAACTCGCCCCTCTCTCACCATGCAGTGTGTATTACATTAGTGTAACTTGCCCCTCTCTCACCATGCAGTGTGTATAACAATATAGCTCGCCACTCTCTCACCATGCAGTGTGCATTGCATTAGTGTAGCTCGCCTCTCTCTCACTATGCAGTGTGTATTACATTATAGCTCGCCTCTCTCTCACAATGCAGTGTGTATTACATTAGTGTAGCTCGCCGCTCTCTCACCATGCAGTGTGTATTACATTAGTGTAGTTCGCCCCTCTCTCACCATGCAGTGTGTATTACATTAGTGTAGCTCGCCTCTCTCTCACCATGCAGTGTGTATTACATTATAACTCGCCTCTCTTTCACCATGCAGTGTGCATTGCATTAGTGTAGCTCGCCTCTCTCTCACCATGCAGTGTATATTACATTATACCTCGCCTCTGTCTCACCATGCAGTGTGTATTACATTAGTGTAGCTCGACCCTCTCTCACCATGCAGTGTGTATTACATTATAGCTCGCCTCTGTCTCATAATGCAGTGTGTATTACATTAGTGTAACTTGCCCCTCTCTCACCATGCAGTGTATATTACATTAGTGTAGTTCGCCCCTCTCTCACCATGCAGTGTGTATTACATTAGTGTAGCTCGCCTCTCTCTCACCATGCAGTGTGTATTACATTATAGCTCGCCTCTCTTTCACCATGCAGTGTGTATTACATTATAGCTCGCCTCTGTCTCATAATGCAGTGTGTATTACATTAGTGTAGCTCTCCCCTCTCTCACCATGCAGTGTGCATTACATAATAGCTCGCCCCTCTCTCACCATGCAGTGTGGATTACATTAGTGTAGCTCGCCCCTCTCTCACCATGCAGTGTGTATTAGATTAGTGTAACTCGCCCCTCTCTCACCATGCAGTGTGTATTGCAGTAGTGTAGCTCGCCCCTCTCTCATCACGCAGTGTGTATTACATTTGTGTAGCTCGCCCCTCACTCACCATGCAGTGTGTATTGCTTTAATGTAGCTCGCCCCTCTCTCACCATGCAGTGTGTATTGCAGTAGTGTAGCTCGCCCCTCTCTCATCACGCAGTGTGTATTACATTTGTGTAGCTCGCCTCTCTCTCACCATGCAGTGTGTATTACATTAGTGTAGCTCGCCACTTGGTCACCATGCAGTGTGTATTACATTAGTGTAACTCGCCCCTCTCTCACCATGCAGTGTGTATAACAATGTAGCTCGCCACTCTTTCACCATGCAGTGTGTATTACATTAGTGTAACTCGCCCCTCACTCACCATGCAGTGTGTATTGCTTTAATGTAGCTCGCCCCTCTCTCACCATGCAGTGTGTATTACATTAGTGTAGGTCGCCCCTCTCTCACCATGCAGTGTGTATTACATTAGTGTAACTCACCCATCTGTCACCATGCAGTGTGCATTGCATTAGTGTAGCTCGCCTCTCTCTCACCTTGCAGTGTGTATTACATCATAGCTCGCCTCTGTCTCACAATGCAGTGTGTATTACATTAGTGTAGCTCGCCCCTCTCTCACCATGCAGTGTGTATTGCATCAGTGTAGCTCGACCCTCTCTCACCATGCAGTGTGTATTAAATTAGTGTAGCTCGCCCCTCTCTCACCATGCAGTGTTTATTGCTTTAATATAGCTCGCCCATCTCTCACCATGCAGTGTGTATTACATTAGTGTAGCTCGCCCCTCTCTCACCATGCAGTGTGTATAACAATATAGCTCGCCACTATCTCACCATGCAGTGTGCATTGCATTAGTGTAGCTCGCCTCTCTCTCACTATGCAGTGTGTATTACATTATAGCTCGCCTCTCTCTCACCATGCAGTGTGCATTGCATTAGTGTAGCTCGCCTCTCTCTCACCATGCAGTGTGTATTACATTAGTGTAGCTCGTCGCTCTCTCACCATGCAGTGTGTATTACATTAGTGTAGTTCGCCCCTCTCTCACCATGCAGTGTGCATTGCATTAGTGTAGCTCGCCTCTCTCTCACTATGCAGTGTGTATTACATTATAGCTCGCCTCTCTCTCACCATGCAGTGTGCATTGCATTAGTGTAGCTCGCCTCTCTCTCACCATGCAGTGTGTATTACATTAGTGTAGCTCGTCGCTCTCTCACCATGCAGTGTGTATTACATTAGTGTAGTTCGCCCCTCTCTCACCATGCAGTGTGTATTACATTAGTGTAGCTTGCCACTTGGTCACCATGCAGTGTGTATTACATTATAGCTCGCCTCTCTTTCACCATGCAGTGTGTATAACAGTGTAGCTCGCCCCTCTCTCACCATGCAGTGTGTATTACATTAGTTTAGCTCGACCCTCTCTCACCATGCAGTGTGTATTACATTAGTGTAACTCGCCCCTCTCTCACCATGCAGTGTGTATTACATTAGTGTAACTTGCCCCTCTCTCACCATGCAGTGTGTATAACAATATAGCTCGCCACTCTCTCACCATGCAGTATGCATTGCATTAGTGTAGCTCGCATCTCTCTCACTATGCAGTGTGTATTACATTATAGCTCGCCTCTCTCTCACAATGCAGTGTGTATTACATTAGTGTAGCTCGCCGCTCTCTCACCATGCAGTGTGTATTACATTAGTGTAGTTCGCCCCTCTCTCACCATGCAGTGTGTATTACATTAGTGTAGCTCGCCTCTGTCTCACAATGCAGTGAGTATTACATTAGTTTAGCTCGACCCTCTCTCACCATGCTGTGTGTATTACATTATAGCTCGCCTCTGTCTCATAATGCAGTGTGTATTACATTAGTGTAACTCGCCCCTCTCTCACAATACAGTGTGTATTACATTAGTGTAGCTCGCCCCTCTCTCACCATGCAGTGTGTATTGCAGTAGTGTAGCTCGCCCCTCTCTCATCACGCAGTGTGTATTACATTAGTGTAGCTCATCTCTCTCTCACCATGCAGTGTGTATTACATTATAGCTCGCCTCTGTCTCACAATGCAGTGTGTATTACATTAGTGTAGCTCGCCCCTCTCTCATCACGCAGTGTGTATTACATTAGTGTAGCTCGACCCTCTCTCACCATGCAGTGTGTATTACATTAGTGTAGCTCGACCCTCTCTCACCATGCAGTGTGTATTACATTAGTGTAACTCGCCCCTCTCTCACCATGCAGTGTGTATAACAATGTAGCTCGCCACTCTTTCACCATGCAGTGTGCATTGCATTAGTGTAGCTCATCCCTCTCTCACCATGCAGTGTGTATTACATTATAGCTCGCCTCTGTCTCACAATGCAGTGTGTATTACATTAGTGTAGCTCGCCCCTCTCTCACCATGCAGTGTGTATTACATTAGTGTAGCTCGCCTCTGTCTCACAATGCAGTGTGTATTACATTAGTTTAGCTCGACCCTCTCTCACCATGCATTGTGTATTACATTAGTGTAACTCTCCCCTCTCTCACCATGCAGTGTGTATTACATTAGTGTAACTTGCCCCTCTCTCACAATGCAGTGTGTATAACAATATAGCTTGCCACTCTCTCACCATGCAGTATGCATTGCATTAGTGTAGCTCGCCTCTCTCTCACTATGCAGTGTGTATTACATTATAGCTCGCCTCTCTCTCACAATGCAGTGTGTATTACATTAGTGTAGCTCGCCGCTCTCTCACCATGCAGTGTGTATTACATTAGTGTAGTTCGCCCCTCTCTCACCATGCAGTGTGTATTACATTAGTGTAGCTTGCCCCTCTCTCACAATGCAGTGTGTATTACATTAGTGTAGCTCGACCCTCTCTCACCATGCAGTGTGTATTACATTATAGCTTGCCTCTGTCTCATAATGCAGTGTGTATTACATTAGTGTAACTCGCCCCTCTCTCACAATACAGTGTGTATTACATTAGTGTAGCTCGCCCCTCTCTCACCATGCAGTGTGTATAACAATGTAGCTCGCCCCTCTCTCACCATGCAGTGTGTATTACATTAGTGTAGCTCGCCTCTCTCTCACCATGCAGTGTGTATAACAGTGTAGCTCGCCCCTCTCTCACCATGCAGTGTGTATTACATTAGTGTAGCTTGCCACTTGGTCACCATGCAGTGTGTATTACATTATAGCTCGCCTCTCTTTCACCATGCAGTGTGTATAACAGTGTAGCTCGCCCCTCTCTCACCATGCAGTGTGTATTACATTAGTTTAGCTCGACCCTCTCTCACCATGCAGTGTGTATTACATTAGTGTAACTCGCCCCTCTCTCACCATGCAGTGTGTATTACATTAGTGTAACTTGCCCCTCTCTCACCATGCAGTGTGTATAACAATATAGCTCGCCTCTCTTTCACCATGCAGTGTGCATTGCATTAGTGTAGCTCGCCTCTCTCTCACCATGCAGTGTATATTACATTATAGCTCGCCTCTGTCTCACCATGCAGTGTGTATTACATTAGTGTAGCTCGACCCTCTCTCACCATGCAGTGTGTATTACATTATAGCTCGCCTCTGTCTCATAATGCAGTGTGTATTACATTAGTGTAACTCGCCCCTCTCTCACCATGCAGTGTATATTACATTAGTGTAGTTCGCCCCTCTCTCACCATGCAGTGTGTATTACATTAATGTAGCTCGCCTCTCTCTCACCATGCAGTGTGTATTACATTATAGCTCGCCTCTCTTTCACCATGCAGTGTGTATTACATTATAGCTCGCCTCTGTCTCATAATGCAGTGTGTATTACTTTAGTGTAGCTCTCCCCTCTCTCACCATGCAGTGTGCATTACATAATAGCTCGCCCCTCTCTCACCATGCAGTGTGTATTGCAGTAGTGTAGCTCGCCCCTCTCTCATCACGCAGTGTGTATTACATATGTGTAGCTCGCCCCTCACTCACCATGCAGTGTGTATTGCTTTAATGTAGCTCGCCCCTCTCTCACCATGCAGTGTGTATTACATTAGTGTAGGTCGCCCCTCTCTCACCATGCAGTGTGTATTACATTAGTGTAACTCACCCATCTCTCACCATGCAGTGTGTATTGCAGTAGTGTAGCTCGCCCCTCTCTCATCACGCAGTGTGTATTACATTTGTGTAGCTCGCCTCTCTCTCACCATGCAGTGTGTATTACATTAGTGTAGCTCGCCACTTGGTCACCATGCAGTGTGTATTACATTAGTGTAGCTCGCCCCTCTCTCACCATGCAGTGTGTATAACAATGTAGCTCGCCACTCTTTCACCATGCAGTGTGTATTACATTAGTGTAACTCGCCCCTCACTCACCATGCAGTGTGTATTGCTTTAATGTAGCTCGCCCCTCTCTCACCATGCAGTTTGTATTACATTAGTGTAGGTCGCCCCTCTCTCACCATGCAGTGTGTATTACATTAGTGTAACTCACCCATCTGTCACCATGCAGTGTGCATTGCATTAGTGTAGCTCGCCTCTCTCTCACCATGCAGTGTGTATTACATTATAGCTCGCCTCTGTCTAATAATGCAGTGTGTATTACATTAGTGTAGCTCTCCCCTCTCTCACCATGCAGTGTGCATTACATAATAGCTCGCCCCTCTCTCACCATGCAGTGTGTATTACATTAGTGTAGGTCGCCCCTCTCTCACCATGCAGTGTGTATTACATTAGTGTAACTCACCCATCTCTCACCATGCAGTGTGTATTGCAGTAGTGTAGCTCGCCCCTCTCTCATCACGCAGTGTGTATTACATTTGTGTAGCTCGCCTCTCTCTCACCATGCAGTGTGTATTACATTAGTGTAGCTCGCCACTTGGTCACCATGCAGTGTGTATTACATTAGTGTAACTCGCCCCTCTCTCACCATGCAGTGTGTATAACAATGTAGCTCGCCACTCTTTCACCATGCAGTGTGTATTACATTAGTGTAACTCGCCCCTCACTCACCATGCAGTGTGTATTGCTTTAATGTAGCTCGCCCCTCTCTCACCATGCAGTGTGTATTACATTAGTGTAGGTCGCCCCTCTCTCACCATGCAGTGTGTATTACATTAGTGTAACTCACCCATCTGTCACCATGCAGTGTGCATTGCATTAGTGTAGCTCGCCTCTCTCTCACCATGCAGTGTGTATTACATTATAGCTCGCCTCTGTCTCACAATGCAGTGTGTATTACATTAGTGTAGCTCGCCCCTCCCTCACCATTCAGTGTGTATTGCATCAGTGTAGCTCGACCCTCTCTCACCATGCAGTGTGTATTAAATTAGTGTAGCTCGCCCCTCTCTCACCATGCAGTGTTTATTGCTTTAATATAGCTCGCCCCTCTCTCACCATGCAGTGTGTATTACATTAGTGTAGCTCGCCCCTCTCTCACCATGCAGTGTTTATAACAATATAGCTCGCCACTCTCTCACCATGCAGTGTGCATTGCATTAGTGTAGCTCGCCTCTCTCTCACTATGCAGTGTGTATTACATTATAGCTCGCCTCTCTCTCACCATGCAGTGTGCATTGCATTAGTGTAGCTCGCCTCTCTCTCACCATGCAGTGTGTATTACATTAGTGTAGCTCGTCGCTCTCTCACCATGCAGTGTGTATTACATTAGTGTAGTTCGCCCCTCTCTCACCATGCAGTGTGTATTACATTAGTGTAGCTCGCCCCTCTCTCACCATGCAGTGTGCATTGCATTAGTGTAGCTCGCCTCTCTCTCACTATGCAGTGTGTATTACATTATAGCTCGCCTCTCTCTCACCATGCAGTGTGCATTGCATTAGTGTAGCTCGCCTCTCTCTCACCATGCAGTGTGTATTACATTAGTGTAGCTCGTCGCTCTCTCACCATGCAGTGTGTATTACATTATAGCTCGCCTCTGTCTCATAATGCAGTGTGTATTACATTAGTGTAGTTCGCCCCTCTCTCACCATGCAGTGTGTATTAAATTAGTGTAGCTTGCCACTTGGTCACCATGCAGTGTGTATTACATTATAGCTCGCCTCTCTTTCACCATGCAGTGTGTATAACAGTGTAGCTCGCCCCTCTCTCACCATGCAGTGTGTATTACATTAGTTTAGCTCGACCCTCTCTCACCATGCAGTGTGTATTACATTAGTGTAACTCGCCCCTCTCTCACCATGCAGTGTGTATTACATTAGTGTAACTTGCCCCTCTCTCACCATGCAGTGTGTATAACAATATAGCTCGCCGCTCTCTCACCATGCAGTGTGTATTACATTAGTGTAGTTCGCCCCTCTCTCACCATGCAGTGTGTATTACATTAGTGTAGCTCGCCCCTCTCTCACCATGCAGTGTGCATTGCATTAGTGTAGCTCGCCTCTCTCTCACTATGCAGTGTGTATTACATTATAGCTCGCCTCTCTCTCACCATGCAGTGTGCATTGCATTAGTGTAGCTCGCCTCTCTCTCACCATGCAGTGTGTATTACATTAGTGTAGCTCGTCGCTCTCTCACCATGCAGTGTGTATTACATTATAGCTCGCCTCTGTCTCATAATGCAGTGTGTATTACATTAGTGTAGTTCGCCCCTCTCTCACCATGCAGTGTGTATTAAATTAGTGTAGCTTGCCACTTGGTCACCATGCAGTGTGTATTACATTATAGCTCGCCTCTCTTTCACCATGCAGTGTGTATAACAGTGTAGCTCGCCCCTCTCTCACCATGCAGTGTGTATTACATTAGTTTAGCTCGACCCTCTCTCACCATGCAGTGTGTATTACATTAGTGTAACTCGCCCCTCTCTCACCATGCAGTGTGTATTACATTAGTGTAACTTGCCCCTCTCTCACCATGCAGTGTGTATAACAATATAGCTCGCCGCTCTCTCACCATGCAGTGTGTATTACATTAGTGTAGTTCGCCCCTCTCTCACCAAGCAGTGTGTATTACATTAGTGTAGCTCGCCTCTCTCTCACCATGCAGTGTGTATTACATTATAGCTCGCCTCTCTTTCACCATGCAGTGTGCATTGCATTAGTGTAGCTCGCCTCTCTCTCACCATGCAGTGTGTATTACATTATAGCTCGCCTCTGTCTCACCATGCAGTGTGTATTACATTAGTGTAGCTCGACCCTCTCTCACCATGCAGTGTGTATTACATTATAGCTCGCCTCTGTCTCATAATGCAGTGTGTATTACATTAGTGTAACTCGCCCCTCTCTCACCATGCAGTGTGCATTACATAATAGCTCGCCCATCTCTCACCATGCAGTGTGTATTACATTAGTGTAACTCGCCCCTCTCTCACCATGCAGTGTGTATTACATTAGTGTAACTCGCCCCTCTCTCACAATACAGTGTGTATTACATTAGTGTAGCTCGCCCCTCTCTCACCATGCAGTGTGTATTACATTAGTGTAGCTCGCCCCTCTCTCACCATGCAGTGTGTATTGCAGTAGTGTAGCTCGCCCCTCTCTCATCACGCAGTGTGTATTACATTTGTGTAGCTCGCCTCTCTCTCACCATGCAGTGTGTATTACATTAGTGTAGCTCGACCCTCTCTCACCATGCAGTGTGTATTACATTAGTGTAGCTCGCCACTTGGTCACCATGCAGTGTGTATTACATTAGTGTAACTCGCCCCTCTCTCACCATGCAGTGTGTATAACAATGTAGCTCGCCACTCTTTCACCATGCAGTGTGCATTGCATTAGTGTAGCTCATCTCTCTCTCACCATGCAGTGTGTATTACATTATAGCTCGCCTCTGTCTCACAATGCAGTGTGTATTACATTAGTGTAGCTCGCCCCTCTCTCACCATGCAGTGTGTATTAAATTAGTGTAGCTCGCCCCTCTCTCACCATGCAGTTTTTATTGCTTTAATATAGCTCGCCCCTCTCTCACCATGCAGTGTGTATTACATTAGTGTAGCTCGCCACTTGGTCACCATGCAGTGTGTATTACATTAGTGTAATTCGCCCCTCTCTCACCATGCAGTGTGTATTACATTAGTGTAACTTGCCCCTCTCTCACCATGCAGTGTGTATAACAATATAGCTCGCCTCTCTCTCACCATGCAGTGTGCATTGCATTAGTGTAGCTCGCCTCTCTCTCACTATGCAGTGTGTATTACATTATAGCTCGCCTCTGTCTCATAATGCAGTGTGTATTACATTAGTGTAGCTCTCCCCTCTCTCACCATGCAGTGTGCATTACATAATAGCTCGCCCATCTCTCAACATGCAGTGTGTATTACATTAGTGTAACTCGCCCCTCTCTCACCATGCAGTGTGTATTACATTAGTGTAACTCGCCCCTCTCTCACCATGCAGTGTGTATTAAATTAGTGTAGCTTGCCCCTCTCTCACCATGCAGTGTTTATTGCTTTAATATAGCTCGCCCCTCTCTCACCATGCAGTGTGTATTACATTAGTGTAGCTCGCCACTTGGTCACCATGCAGTGTGTATTACATTAGTGTAAATCGCCCCTCTCTCACCATGCAGTGTGTATTACATTAGTGTAACTTGCCCCTCTCTCACCATGCAGTGTGTATTACATTAGTGTAAATCGCCCCTCTCTCACCATGCAGTGTGTATTACATTAGTGTAACTTGCCCCTCTCTCACCATGCAGTGTGTATTACAATGTAGCTCGCCTCTCTCTCACCATGCAGTGTGCATTGCATTAGTGTAGCTCGCCTCTCTCTCACCATGCAGTGTGTATTACATTATAGCTCGCCTCTGTCTCACAGTGCAGTGTGTATTACATTAGTGTAACTCGCCCCTCTCTCACCATGCAGTGTGTATTGCATCAGTGTAGCTCGCCCCTCTCTCACCATGCAGTGTGTATTAAATTAGTGTAGCTCGCCCCTCTCATACCATGCAGTGTTTATTGCTTTAATATAGCTCGCCCCTCTCTCACCATGCAGTGTGTATTACATTAGTGTAGCTCGCCTCTCTCTCACCATGCAGTGTGTATAACAGTGTAGCTCGCCCCTCTCTCACCATGCAGTGTGTATTACATTAGTTTAGCTCGACCCTCTCTCACCATGCAGTGTGTATTACATTAGTGTAACTTGCCCCTCTCTCACCATGCAGTGTGTATAACAATATAGCTCGCCACTCTCTCACCATGCAGTGTGCATTGCATTAGTGTAGCTCGCCTCTCTCTCACTATGCAGTGTGTATTACATTATAGCTCGCCTCTCTCTCACAATGCAGTGTGTATTACATTAGTGTAGCTCGCCGCTCTCTCACCATGCAGTGTGTATTACATTAGTGTAGTTCGCCCCTCTCTCACCATGCAGTGTGTATTACATTAGTGTAGCTCGCCTCTCTCTCACCATGCAGTGTGTATTACATTATAGCTCGCCTCTCTTTCACCATGCAGTGTGCATTGCATTAGTGTAGCTCGCCTCTCTCTCACCATGCAGTGTGTATTACATTATAGCTCGCCTCTGTCTCACAATGCAGTGTGTATTACATTAGTGTAGCTCGACCCTCTCTCACCATGCAGTGTGTATTGCATCAGTGTAGCTCGCCCCTCTCTCACCATGCAGTGTGTATTAAATTAGTGTAGCTCGCCCCTCTCATACCATGCAGTGTTTATTGCTTTAATATAGCTCGCCCCTCTCTCACCATGCAGTGTGTATTACATTAGTGTAGCTCGCCTCTCTCTCACCATGCAGTGTGTATAACAGTGTAGCTCGCCCCTCTCTCACCATGCAGTGTGTATTACATTAGTTTAGCTCGACCCTCTCTCACCATGCAGTGTGTATTACATTAGTGTAACTTGCCCCTCTCTCACCATGCAGTGTGTATAACAATATAGCTCGCCACTCTCTCACCATGCAGTGTGCATTGCATTAGTGTAGCTCGCCTCTCTCTCACTATGCAGTGTGTATTACATTATAGCTCGCCTCTCTCTCACAATGCAGTGTGTATTACATTAGTGTAGCTCGCCGCTCTCTCACCATGCAGTGTGTATTACATTAGTGTAGTTCGCCCCTCTCTCACCATGCAGTGTGTATTACATTAGTGTAGCTCGCCTCTCTCTCACCATGCAGTGTGTATTACATTATAGCTCGCCTCTCTTTCACCATGCAGTGTGCATTGCATTAGTGTAGCTCGCCTCTCTCTCACCATGCAGTGTGTATTACATTATAGCTCGCCTCTGTCTCACAATGCAGTGTGTATTACATTAGTGTAGCTCGACCCTCTCTCACCATGCAGTGTGTATTACATTATAGCTCGCCTCTGTCTCATAATGCAGTGTGTATTACATTAGTGTAACTCGCCCCTCTCTCACAATACAGTGTGTATTACATTAGTGTAGCTCGCCACTTGGTCACCATGCAGTGTGTATTACATTAGTGTAATTCGCCCCTCTCTCACCATGCAGTGTGTATTACATTAGTGTAACTTGCCCCTCTCTCACCATGCAGTGTGTATAACAATATAGCTCGCCTCTCTCTCACCATGCAGTGTGCATTGCATTAGTGTAGCTCGCCTCTCTCTCACTATGCAGTGTGTATTACATTATAGCTCGCCTCTGTCTCATAATGCAGTGTGTATTACATTAGTGTAGCTCTCCCCTCTCTCACCATGCAGTGTGCATTACATAATAGCTCGCCCATCTCTCAACATGCAGTGTGTATTACATTAGTGTAACTCGCCCCTCTCTCACCATGCAGTGTGTATTACATTAGTGTAACTCGCCCCTCTCTCACCATGCAGTGTGTATTAAATTAGTGTAGCTTGCCCCTCTCTCACCATGCAGTGTTTATTGCTTTAATATAGCTCGCCCCTCTCTCACCATGCAGTGTGTATTACATTAGTGTAGCTCGCCACTTGGTCACCATTCAGTGTGTATTACATTAGTGTAAATCGCCCCTCTCTCACCATGCAGTGTGTATTACATTAGTGTAACTTGCCCCTCTCTCACCATGCAGTGTGTATTACAATGTAGCTCGCCTCTCTCTCACCATGCAGTGTGCATTGCATTAGTGTAGCTCGCCTCTCTCTCACCATGCAGTGTGTATTACATTATAGCTCGCCTCTGTCTCACAGTGCAGTGTGTATTACATTAGTGTAGCTCGCCCCTCTCTCACCATGCAGTGTGTATTGCATCAGTGTAGCTCGCCCCTCTCTCACCATGCAGTGTGTATTAAATTAGTGTAGCTCGCCCCTCTCATACCATGCAGTGTTTATTGCTTTAATATAGCTCGCCCCTCTCTCACCATGCAGTGTGTATTACATTAGTGTAGCTCGCCTCTCTCTCACCATGCAGTGTGTATAACAGTGTAGCTCGCCCCTCTCTCACCATGCAGTGTGTATTACATTAGTTTAGCTCGACCCTCTCTCACCATGCAGTGTGTATTACATTAGTGTAACTTGCCCCTCTCTCACCATGCAGTGTGTATAACAATATAGCTCGCCACTCTCTCACCATGCAGTGTGCATTGCATTAGTGTAGCTCGCCTCTCTCTCACTATGCAGTGTGTATTACATTATAGCTCGCCTCTCTCTCACAATGCAGTGTGTATTACATTAGTGTAGCTCGCCGCTCTCTCACCATGCAGTGTGTATTACATTAGTGTAGTTCGCCCCTCTCTCACCATGCAGTGTGTATTACATTAGTGTAGCTCGCCTCTCTCTCACCATGCAGTGTGTATTACATTATAGCTCGCCTCTCTTTCACCATGCAGTGTGCATTGCATTAGTGTAGCTCGCCTCTCTCTCACCATGCAGTGTGTATTACATTATAGCTCGCCTCTGTCTCACAATGCAGTGTGTATTACATTAGTGTATCTCGACCCTCTCTCACAATACAGTGTGTATTACATTAGTGTAGCTCGCCCCTCTCTCACCATGCAGTGTGTATTACATTAGTGTAGTTCGCCCCTCTCTCACCATGCAGTGTGTATTACATTAGTGTAGCTCGCCTCTCTCTCACCATGCAGTGTGTATTACATTAGTGTAACTCGCCCCTATCTCACCATGCAGTGTGTATTACATTAGTGTAACTCGCCCCTCTCTCACCATGTAGTGTGTATAACAGTATAGCTCGCCTCTCTATCACCATGCAGTGTGTATTACATTAGTGTAGCTCGCCTCTCTCTCACCATGCAGTGTGTATTACATTATAGCTCGCCTCTGTCTCATAATGCAGTGTGTATTACATTAGTGTAGCTCTCCCCTCTCTCACCATGCAGTGTGCATTACATAATAGCTCGCCCATCTCTCACCATGCAGTGTGTATTACATTAGTGTAACTCGCCCCTCTCTCACCATGCAGTGTGTATTACATTAGTGTAGCTCGCCCCTCTCTCACCATGCAGTGTGCATTGCATTAGTGTAGCTCGCCCCTCTCTCACCATGCATTGTGTATTGCAGTAGTGTAGCTCGCCCCTCTCTCATCACGCAGTGTGTATTACATTCTTGTAGCTCGCCTCTCTCTCACCATGCAGTGTGTATTGCATTAGTGTAGCTCGACCCTCTCTCACCATGCAGTGTGTATTACATTAGTGTAGCTCGCCACTTGGTCACCATGCAGTGTGTATTACATTAGTGTAACTCGCCCCTCTCTCACCATGCAGTGTGTATAACAATGTAGCTCGCCACTCTTTCACCATGCAGTGTGCATTGCATTAGTGTAGCTCATCTCTCTCTCACCATACAGTGTGTATTACATTATAGCTCGCCTCTGTCTCACAATGCAGTGTGTATTACATTAGTGTAGCTCGCCCCTCTCTCACAATGCAGTGTGTATTACATTAGTGTAGCTCGCCCCTCTCTCACCATGCAGTGGGTATTAAATTAGTGTAGCTCGCCCCTCTCTCACCATGCAGTGTGTATTACATTAGTGTAACTTGCCCCTCTCTCACCATGCAGTGTGTATAACAATATAGCTCGCCTCTCTCTCACCATGCAGTGTGCATTGCATTAGTGTAGCTCGCCTCTCTCTCACCATGCAGTGTGTATTACATTATAGCTCGCCTCTGTCTCACAGTGCAGTGTGTATTACATTAGTGTAGCTCGCCCCTCTCTCACCATGCAGTGTGTATTGCATCAGTGTAGCTCGCCCCTCTCTCACCATGCAGTGTGTATTAAATTAGTGTAGCTCGCCCCTCTCATACCATGCAGTGTTTATTGCTTTAATATAGCTCGCCCCTCTCTCACCATGCAATGTGTATTACATTAGTGTAGCTCGCCTCTCTCTCACCATGCAGTGTGTATAACAGTGTAGCTCGCCCCTCTCTCACCATGCAGTGTTTATTGCTTTAATATAGCTCGCCCCTCTCTCACCATGCAGTGTGTATTACATTAGTGTAGCTCGCCTCTCTCTCACCATGCAGTGTGTATTACATTAGTTTAGCTCGACCCTCTCTCACCATGCAGTGTGTATTACATTAGTGTAACTCTCCCCTCTCTCACCATGCAGTGTGTATTACATTAGTGTAGCTCGCCTCTGTCTCACAATGCAGTGTGTATTACATTAGTGTAGCTCGACCCTCTCTCACCATGCAGTGTGTATTACATTATAGCTCGCCTCTGTCTCATAATGCAGTGTGTATTACATTAGTGTAACTCGTCGCTCTCTCACAATACAGTGTGTATTACATTAGTGTAGCTCGCCTCTCTCTCACCATGCAGTGTGTATTACATTAGTTTATCTCGACCCTCTCTCACCATGCAGTGTGTATTACATTAGTGTAACTCTCCCCTCTCTCACCATTCAGTGTGTATTACATTAGTGTAACTTGCCCCTCTCTCACCATGCAGTGTGTATTACATTATAGCTCGCCTCTGTCTCACAATGCAGTGTGTATTACATTAGTGTAGCTCGCCCCTCTCTCACCATGCAGTGTGTATTGCATCAGTGTAGCTCGCCCCTCTCTCACCATGCAGTGTTTATTGCTTTAATATAGCTCGCCCCTCTCTCACCATGCAGTGTGTATTAAATTAGTGTAGCTCGCCCCTCTCATACCATGCAGTGTTTATTGCTTTAATATAGCTCGCCCCTCTCTCACCATGCAGTGTGTATTACATTAGTGTAGCTCGCCTCTCTCTCACCATGCAGTGTGTATTACATTAGTTTAGCTCGACCCTCTCTCACCATGCAGTGTGTATTACATTAGTGTAACTCTCCCCTCTCTCACCATGCAGTGTGTATTACATTAGTGTAGCTCGCCTCTGTCTCACAATGCAGTGTGTATTACATTAGTGTAGCTCGACCCTCTCTCACCATGCAGTGTGTATTACATTATAGCTCGCCTCTGTCTCATAATGCAGTGTGTATTACATTAGTGTAACTCGTCGCTCTCTCACAATACAGTGTGTATTACATTAGTGTAGCTCGCCTCTCTCTCACCATGCAGTGTGTATTACATTAGTTTATCTCGACCCTCTCTCACCATGCAGTGTGTATTACATTAGTGTAACTCTCCCCTCTCTCACCATTCAGTGTGTATTACATTAGTGTAACTTGCCCCTCTCTCACCATGCAGTGTGTATAACAATATAGCTCGCCACTCTCTCACCATGCAGTATGCATTGCATTAGTGTAGCTCGCATCTCTCTCACTATGCAGTGTGTATTACATTATAGCTCGCCTCTCTCTCACAATGCAGTGTGTATTACATTAGTGTAGCTCGCCGCTCTCTCACCATGCAGTGTGTATTACATTAGTGTAGTTCGCCCCTCTCTCACCATGCAGTGTGTATTACATTAGTGTAGCTCGCCTCTGTCTCACAATGCAGTGTGTATTACATTAGTTTAGCTCGACCCTCTCTCACCATGCTGTGTGTATTACATTATAGCTCGCCTCTGTCTCATAATGCAGTGTGTATTACATTAGTGTAACTCGCCCCTCTCTCACAATACAGTGTGTATTACATTAGTGTAGCTTGCCCCTCTCTCACCATGCAGTGTGTATTGCAGTAGTGTAGCTCGCCCCTCTCTCATCACGCAGTGTGTATTACATTAGTGTAGCTCGACCCTCTCTCACCATGCAGTGTGTATTACATTAGTGTAGCTCGACCCTCTCTCACCATGCAGTGTGTATTACATTAGTGTAACTCGCCCCTCTCTCACCATGCAGTGTGTATAACAATGTAGCTCGCCACTCTTTCACCATGCAGTGTGCATTGCATTAGTGTAGCTCATCCCTCTCTCACCATGCAGTGTGTATTACATTATAGCTCGCCTCTGTCTCACAATGCAGTGTGTATTACATTAGTGTAGCTCGCCCCTCTCTCACCATGCAGTGTGTATTACATTAGTGTAGCTCGCCTCTGTCTCACAATGCAGTGTGTATTACATTAGTTTAGCTCGACCCTCTCTCACCATGCATTGTGTATTACATTAGTGTAACTCTCCCCTCTCTCACCATGCAGTGTGTATTACATTAGTGTAACTTGCCCCTCTCTCACCATGCAGTGTGTATAACAATATAGCTCGCCACTCTCTCACCATGCAGTATGCATTGCATTAGTGTAGCTCGCCTCTCTCTCACTATGCAGTGTGTATTACATTATAGCTCGCCTCTCTCTCACAATGCAGTGTGTATTACATTAGTGTAGCTCGCCCCTCTCTCACCATGCAGTGTGTATTACATTAGTGTAGTTCGCCCCTCTCTCACCATGCAGTGTGTATTACATTAGTGTAGCTTGCCCCTCTCTCACAATGCAGTGTGTATTACATTAGTGTAGCTCGACCCTCTCTCACCATGCAGTGTGTATTACATTATAGCTTGCCTCTGTCTCATAATGCAGTGTGTATTACATTAGTGTAACTCGCCCCTCTCTCACAATACAGTGTGTATTACATTAGTGTAGCTCGCCCCTCTCTCACCATGCAGTGTGTATTGCAGTAGTGTAGCTCGCCCCTCTCTCATCACGCAGTGTGTATTACATTAGTGTAGCTCGACCCTCTCTCACCATGCAGTGTGTATTACATTAGTGTAGCTCGCCACTTGGTCACCATGCAGTGTGTATTACATTAGTGTAACTCGCCCCTCTCTCACCATGCAGTGTGTATAACAATGTAGCTCGCCCCTCTCTCACCATGCAGTGTGTATTACATTAGTGTAGCTCGCCACTTGGTCACCATGCAGTGTGTATAACAATATAGCTCGCCACTCTCTCACCATGCAGTGTGCATTGCATTAGTGTAGCTCGCCTCTCTCTCACTATGCAGTGTGTATTACATTATAGCTCGCCTCTCTCTCACAATGAAGTGTGTATTACATTAGTGTAGCTCGCCGCTCTCTCACCATGCAGTGTGTATTACATTAGTGTAGTTCGCCCCTCTCTCACCATGCAGTGTGTATTACTTTAGTGTAGCTCGCCTCTCTCTCACCATGCAGTGTGTATTACATTATAGCTCGCCTCTCTTTCACCATGCAGTGTGCATTGCATTAGTGTAGCTCGCCTCTCTCTCACCATGCAGTGTGTATTACATTATAGCTCACCTCTGTCTCACAATGCAGTGTGTATTACATTAGTGTAGCTCGACCCTCTCTCACCATGCAGTGTGTATTACATTATAGCTCGCCTCTGTCTCATAATGCAGTGTGTATTACATTAGTGTAACTCGCCCCTCTCTCACAATACAGTGTGTATAACAGTGTAGCTCGCCCCTCTCTCACCATGCAGTGTGTATTACATTAGTTTAGCTCGACCCTCTCTCACCATGCAGTGTGTATTACATTAGTGTAACTCGCCCCTCTCTCACCATGCAGTGTGTATTACATTAGTGTAACTTGCCACTCTCTCACCATGCAGTGTGTATAACAATATAGCTCGCCTCTCTCTCACCATGCAGTGTGCATTGCATTAGTGTAGCTTGCCTCTCTCTCACCATGCAGTGTGTATTACATTATAGCTCGCCTCTGTCTCACAATGCAGTGTGTATTACATTAGTGTAGCTCGCCCCTCTCTCACCATGCAGTGTGTATTGCATCAGTGTAGCTCGCCCCTCTCTCACCATGCAGTGTTTATTGCTTTAATATAGCTCGCCCCTCTCTCACCATGCAGTGTGTATTACATTAGTGTAGCTCGCCTCTCTCTCACCATGCAGTGTGTATTACATTAGTTTAGCTCGACCCTCTCTCACCATGCAGTGTGTATTACATTAGTGTAACTCTCCCCTCTCTCACCATGCAGTGTGTATTACATTAGTGTAGCTCGCCTCTGTCTCACAATGCAGTGTGTATTACATTAGTGTAGCTCGACCCTCTCTCACCATGCAGTGTGTATTACATTATAGCTCGCCTCTGTCTCATAATGCAGTGTGTATTACATTAGTGTAACTCGCCCCTCTCTCACAATACAGTGTGTATTACATTAGTGTAGCTCGCCTCTCTCTCACCATGCAGTGTGTATTACATTAGTTTAGCTCGACCCTCTCTCACCATGCAGTGTGTATTACATTAGTGTAACTCTCCCCTCTCTCACCATTCAGTGTGTATTACATTAGTGTAACTTGCCCCTCTCTCACCATGCAGTGTGTATAACAATATAGCTCGCCACTCTCTCACCATGCAGTATGCATTGCATTAGTGTAGCTCGCATCTCTCTCACTATGCAGTGTGTATTACATTATAGCTCGCCTCTCTCTCACAATGCAGTGTGTATTACATTAGTGTAGCTCGCCGCTCTCTCACCATGCAGTGTGTATTACATTAGTGTAGTTCGCCCCTCTCTCACCATGCAGTGTGTATTACATTAGTGTAGCTCGCCTCTGTCTCACAATGCAGTGTGTATTACATTAGTTTAGCTCGACCCTCTCTCACCATGCTGTGTGTATTACATTATAGCTCGCCTCTGTCTCATAATGCAGTGTGTATTACATTAGTGTAACTCGCCCCTCTCTCACAATACAGTGTGTATTACATTAGTGTAGCTCGCCCCTCTCTCACCATGCAGTGTGTATTGCAGTAGTGTAGCTCGCCCCTCTCTCATCACGCAGTGTGTATTACATTAGTGTAGCTCGACCCTCTCTCACCATGCAGTGTGTATTACATTAGTGTAGCTCGACCCTCTCTCACCATGCAGTGTGTATTACATTAGTGTAACTCGCCCCTCTCTCACCATGCAGTGTGTATAACAATGTAGCTCGCCACTCTTTCACCATGCAGTGTGCATTGCATTAGTGTAGCTCATCCCTCTCTCACCATGCAGTGTGTATTACATTATAGCTCGCCTCTGTCTCACAATGCAGTGTGTATTACATTAGTGTAGCTCGCCCCTCTCTCACCATGCAGTGTGTATTACATTAGTGTAGCTCGCCTCTGTCTCACAATGCAGTGTGTATTACATTAGTTTAGCTCGACCCTCTCTCACCATGCATTGTGTATTACATTAGTGTAACTCTCCCCTCTCTCACCATGCAGTGTGTATTACATTAGTGTAACTTGCCCCTCTCTCACAATGCAGTGTGTATAACAATATAGCTCGCCACTCTCTCACCATGCAGTATGCATTGCATTAGTGTAGCTCGCCTCTGTCTCACAATGCAGTGTGTATTACATTAGTTTAGCTCGACCCTCTCTCACCATGCATTGTGTATTACATTAGTGTAACTCTCCCCTCTCTCACCATGCAGTGTGTATTACATTAGTGTAACTTGCCCCTCTCTCACCATGCAGTGTGTATAACAATATAGCTCGCCACTCTCTCACCATGCAGTATGCATTGCATTAGTGTAGCTCGCCTCTCTCTCACTATGCAGTGTGTATTACATTATAGCTCGCCTCTCTCTCACAATGCAGTGTGTATTACATTAGTGTAGCTCGCCCCTCTCTCACCATGCAGTGTGTATTACATTAGTGTAGTTCGCCCCTCTCTCACCATGCAGTGTGTATTACATTAGTGTAGCTTGCCCCTCTCTCACAATGCAGTGTGTATTACATTAGTGTAGCTCGACCCTCTCTCACCATGCAGTGTGTATTACATTATAGCTTGCCTCTGTCTCATAATGCAGTGTGTATTACATTAGTGTAACTCGCCCCTCTCTCACAATACAGTGTGTATTACATTAGTGTAGCTCGCCCCTCTCTCACCATGCAGTGTGTATTGCAGTAGTGTAGCTCGCCCCTCTCTCATCACGCAGTGTGTATTACATTAGTGTAGCTCGACCCTCTCTCACCATGCAGTGTGTATTACATTAGTGTAGCTCGCCACTTGGTCACCATGCAGTGTGTATTACATTAGTGTAACTCGCCCCTCTCTCACCATGCAGTGTGTATAACAATGTAGCTCGCCCCTCTCTCACCATGCAGTGTGTATTACATTAGTGTAGCTCGCCACTTGGTCACCATGCAGTGTGTATAACAATATAGCTCGCCACTCTCTCACCATGCAGTGTGCATTGCATTAGTGTAGCTCGCCTCTCTCTCACTATGCAGTGTGTATTACATTATAGCTCGCCTCTCTCTCACAATGAAGTGTGTATTACATTAGTGTAGCTCGCCGCTCTCTCACCATGCAGTGTGTATTACATTAGTGTAGTTCGCCCCTCTCTCACCATGCAGTGTGTATTACTTTAGTGTAGCTCGCCTCTCTCTCACCATGCAGTGTGTATTACATTATAGCTCGCCTCTCTTTCACCATGCAGTGTGCATTGCATTAGTGTAGCTCGCCTCTCTCTCACCATGCAGTGTGTATTACATTATAGCTCGCCTCTGTCTCACAATGCAGTGTGTATTACATTAGTGTAGCTCGACCCTCTCTCACCATGCAGTGTGTATTGCATCAGTGTAGCTCGCCCCTCTCTCACCATGCAGTGTTTATTGCTTTAATATAGCTCGCCCCTCTCTCACCATGCAGTGTGTATTAAATTAGTGTAGCTCGCCCCTCTCATACCATGCAGTGTTTATTGCTTTAATATAGCTCGCCCCTCTCTCACCATGCAGTGTGTATTACATTAGTGTAGCTCGCCTCTCTCTCACCATGCAGTGTGTATTACATTAGTTTAGCTCGACCCTCTCTCACCATGCAGTGTGTATTACATTAGTGTAACTCTCCCCTCTCTCACCATGCAGTGTGTATTACATTAGTGTAGCTCGCCTCTGTCTCACAATGCAGTGTGTATTACATTAGTGTAGCTCGACCCTCTCTCACCATGCAGTGTGTATTACATTATAGCTCGCCTCTGTCTCATAATGCAGTGTGTATTACATTAGTGTAACTCGCCCCTCTCTCACAATACAGTGTGTATTACATTAGTGTAGCTCGCCTCTCTCTCACCATGCAGTGTGTATTACATTAGTTTAGCTCGACCCTCTCTCACCATGCAGTGTGTATTACATTAGTGTAACTCTCCCCTCTCTCACCATTCAGTGTGTATTACATTAGTGTAACTTGCCCCTCTCTCACCATGCAGTGTGTATAACAATATAGCTCGCCACTCTCTCACCATGCAGTATGCATTGCATTAGTGTAGCTCGCATCTCTCTCACTATGCAGTGTGTATTACATTATAGCTCGCCTCTCTCTCACAATGCAGTGTGTATTACATTAGTGTAGCTCGCCGCTCTCTCACCATGCAGTGTGTATTACATTAGTGTAGTTCGCCCCTCTCTCACCATGCAGTGTGTATTACATTAGTGTAGCTCGCCTCTGTCTCACAATGCAGTGTGTATTACATTAGTTTAGCTCGACCCTCTCTCACCATGCTGTGTGTATTACATTATAGCTCGCCTCTGTCTCATAATGCAGTGTGTATTACATTAGTGTAACTCGCCCCTCTCTCACAATACAGTGTGTATTACATTAGTGTAGCTCGCCCCTCTCTCACCATGCAGTGTGTATTGCAGTAGTGTAGCTCGCCCCTCTCTCATCACGCAGTGTGTATTACATTAGTGTAGCTCATCTCTCTCTCACCATGCAGTGTGTATTACATTATAGCTCGCCTCTGTCTCACAATGCAGTGTGTATTACATTAGTGTAGCTCGCCCCTCTCTCATCACACAGTGTGTATTACATTAGTGTAGCTCGACCCTCTCTCACCATGCAGTGTGTATTACATTAGTGTAGCTCGACCCTCTCTCACCATGCAGTGTGTATTACATTAGTGTAACTCGCCCCTCTCTCACCATGCAGTGTGTATAACAATGTAGCTCGCCACTCTTTCACCATGCAGTGTGCATTGCATTAGTGTAGCTCATCCCTCTCTCACCATGCAGTGTGTATTACATTATAGCTCGCCTCTGTCTCACAATGCAGTGTGTATTACATTAGTGTAGCTCGCCCCTCTCTCACCATGCAGTGTGTATTACATTAGTGTAGCTCGCCTCTGTCTCACAATGCAGTGTGTATTACATTAGTTTAGCTCGACCCTCTCTCACCATGCATTGTGTATTACATTAGTGTAACTCTCCCCTCTCTCACCATGCAGTGTGTATTACATTAGTGTAACTTGCCCCTCTCTCACAATGCAGTGTGTATAACAATATAGCTCGCCACTCTCTCACCATGCAGTATGCATTGCATTAGTGTAGCTCGCCTCTCTCTCACTATGCAGTGTGTATTACATTATAGCTCGCCTCTCTCTCACAATGCAGTGTGTATTACATTAGTGTAGCTCGCCGCTCTCTCACCATGCAGTGTGTATTACATTAGTGTAGTTCGCCCCTCTCTCACCATGCAGTGTGTATTACATTAGTGTAGCTTGCCCCTCTCTCACAATGCAGTGTGTATTACATTAGTGTAGCTCGACCCTCTCTCACCATGCAGTGTGTATTACATTATAGCTTGCCTCTGTCTCATAATGCAGTGTGTATTACATTAGTGTAACTCGCCCCTCTCTCACAATACAGTGTGTATTACATTAGTGTAGCTCGACCCTCTCTCACCATGCAGTGTCTATTACATTAGTGTAGCTCGCCACTTGGTCACCATGCAGTGTGTATTACATTAGTGTAACTCGCCCCTCTCTCACCATGCAGTGTGTATAACAATGTAGCTCGCCCCTCTCTCACCATGCAGTGTGTATTACATTAGTGTAGCTCGCCTCTCTCTCACCATGCAGTGTGTATAACAGTGTAGCTCGCCCCTCTCTCACCATGCAGTGTGTATTACATTAGTGTAACTCGCCCCTCTCTCACCATGCAGTGTGTATTACATTAGTGTAACTTGCCCCTCTCTCACCATGCAGTGTGTATAACAATATAGCTCGCCTCTCTCTCACCATGCAGTGTGCATTGCATTAGTGTAGCTCGCCTCTCTCTCACTATGCAGTGTGTATTACATTATAGCTCGCCTCTCTCTCACAATGCAGTGTGTATTACATTAGTGTAGCTCGCCCCTCTCTCACCATGAAGTGTGTATTACATTAGTGTAACTTGCCCCTCTCTCACCATGCAGTGTGTATAACAATGTAGCTCGCCCCTCTCTCACCATGCAGTGTGTATTACATTAGTGTAGCTCGCCTCTCTCTCACCATGCAGTGTGTATAACAATGTAGCTCGCCACTCTTTCACCATGCAGTGTGCATTGCATTAGTGTAGCTCATCCCTCTCTCACCATGCAGTGTGTATTACATTATAGCTCGCCTCTGTCTCACAATGCAGTGTGTATTACATTAGTGTAGCTCGCCCCTCTCTCACCATGCAGTGTGTATTACATTAGTGTAGCTCGCCTCTGTCTCACAATGCAGTGTGTATTACATTAGTTTAGCTCGACCCTCTCTCACCATGCATTGTGTATTACATTAGTGTAACTCTCCCCTCTCTCACCATGCAGTGTGTATTACATTAGTGTAACTTGCCCCTCTCTCACCATGCAGTGTGTATTACATTATAGCTTGCCTCTGTCTCATAATGCAGTGTGTATTACATTAGTGTAACTCGCCCCTCTCTCACAATACAGTGTGTATTACATTAGTGTAGCTCGCCCCTCTCTCACCATGCAGTGTGTATTGCAGTAGTGTAGCTCGCCCCTCTCTCATCACGCAGTGTGTATTACATTAGTGTAGCTCGACCCTCTCTCACCATGCAGTGTCTATTACATTAGTGTAGCTCGCCACTTGGTCACCATGCAGTGTGTATTACATTAGTGTAACTCGCCCCTCTCTCACCATGCAGTGTGTATAACAATGTAGCTCGCCCCTCTCTCACCATGCAGTGTGTATTACATTAGTGTAGCTCGCCTCTCTCTCACCATGCAGTGTGTATAACAGTGTAGCTCGCCCCTCTCTCACCATGCAGTGTGTATTACATTAGTGTAACTCGCCCCTCTCTCACCATGCAGTGTGTATTACATTAGTGTAACTTGCCCCTCTCTCACCATGCAGTGTGTATAACAATATAGCTCGCCTCTCTCTCACCATGCAGTGTGCATTGCATTAGTGTAGCTCGCCTCTCTCTCACTATGCAGTGTGTATTACATTATAGCTCGCCTCTCTCTCACAATGCAGTGTGTATTACATTAGTGTAGCTCGCGCCTCTCTCACCATGAAGTGTGTATTACATTAGTGTAGCTCGCCCCTCTCTCACCATGAAGTGTGTATTACATTAGTGTAGCTCGCCCCTCTCTCACCATGCAGTGTGTATTACATTAGTGTAACTCGCCCTTCTCTCACCATGCAGTGTGTATTACATTAGTGTAACTCGCCCCTCTCTCACCATGTAGTGTGTATAACAGTATAGCTCGCCTCTCTATCACCATGCAGTGTGTATTACATTAGTGTAGCTCGCCTCTCTATCACCATGCAGTGTGTATTACATTAGTGTAGCTCGCCCCTCTCTCACCATGCAGTGTGTCTTGCAGTAGTGTAGCTCGCCCCTCTCTCACCATGAAGTGTGTATTACATTAGTGTAGCTCGCCCCTCTCTCACCATGCAGTGTGTATTACATTATAGCTCGCCTCTGTCTCACAATGCAGTGTGTATTACATTAGTGTAGCTCGCCCCTCTCTCACCATGCAGTGTGTATTACATTAGTGTAGCTCGCCTCTGTCTCACAATGCAGTGTGTATTACATTAGTTTAGCTCGACCCTCTCTCACCATGCATTGTGTATTACATTAGTGTAACTCTCCCCTCTCTCACCATGCAGTGTGTATTACATTAGTGTAACTTGCCCCTCTCTCACCATGCAGTGTGTATAACAATATAGCTCGCCACTCTCTCACCATGCAGTATGCATTGCATTAGTGTAGCTCGCCTCTCTCTCACTATGCAGTGTGTATTACATTATAGCTCGCCTCTCTCTCACAATGCAGTGTGTATTACATTAGTGTAGCTCGCCGCTCTCTCACCATGCAGTGTGTATTACATTAGTGTAGTTCGCCTCTCTCTCACCATGCAGTGTGTATTACATTAGTGTAGCTTGCCCCTCTCTCACAATGCAGTGTGTATTACATTAGTGTAGCTCGCCACTTGGTCACCATGCAGTGTGTATTACATTAGTGTAACTCGCCCCTCTCTCACCATGCAGTGTGTATAACAATGTAGCTCGCCCCTCTCTCACCATGCAGTGTGTATTACATTAGTGTAACTTGCCCCTCTCTCACCATGCAGTGTGTATAACAATATAGCTCGCCTCTCTCTCACCATGCAGTGTGCATTGCATTAGTGTAGCTCGCCTCTCTCTCACTATGCAGTGTGTATTACATTATAGCTCGCCTCTCTCTCACAATGCAGTGTGTATTACATTAGTGTAGCTCGCCCCTCTCTCACCATGAAGTGTGTATTACATTAGTGTAGCTCGCCCCTCTCTCACCATGCAGTGTGTATTACATTAGTGTAGCTCGCCCTTCTCTCACCATGCAGTGTGTATTACATTAGTGTAACTCGCCCCTCTCTCACCATGCAGTGTGTATTACATTAGTGTAACTCGCCCCTCTCTCACCATGTAGTGTGTATAACAGTATAGCTCGCCTCTCTATCACCATGCAGTGTGTATTACATTAGTGTAGCTCGCCTCTCTATCACCATGCAGTGTGTATTACATTAGTGTAGCTCGCCCCTCTCTCACCATGCAGTGTGCATTACATTAGTGTAGCTCGCCTCTCACTCACCATGTAGTGTGTATTGCAGTAGTGTAGCTCGCCCCTCTCTCACCATGCAGTGTGTCTTGCAGTAGTGTAGCTCGCCCCTCTCTCACCATGCAGTGTGTCTTGCAGTAGTGTAGCTCGCCCCTCTCTCACCATGAAGTGTGTATTACATTAGTGTAGCTCGCCCCTCTCTCACCATGCAGTGTGTATTACATTAGTTTAGCTCGACCCTCTCTCACCATGCAGTGTGTATTACATTAGTGTAACTCTCCCCTCTCTCACCATGCAGTGTGTATTACATTAGTGTAGCTCGCCTCTGTCTCACAATGCAGTGTGTATTACATTAGTGTAGCTCGACCCTCTCTCACCATGCAGTGTGTATTACATTATAGCTCGCCTCTGTCTCATAATGCAGTATTTATTACATTAGTGTAACTCGCCCCTCTCTCACAATACAGTGTGTATTACATTAGTGTAGCTCGCCTCTCTCTCACCATGCAGTGTGTATTACATTAGTTTAGCTCGACCCTCTCTCACCATGCAGTGTGTATTACATTAGTGTAACTCTCCCCTCTCTCACCATTCAGTGTGTATTACATTAGTGTAACTTGCCCCTCTCTCACCATGCAGTGTGTATAACAATATAGCTCGCCCCTCTCTCACCATGCAGTGTGTCTTGCAGTAGTGTAGCTCGCCCCTCTCTCACCATGAAGTGTGTATTACATTAGTGTAGCTCGCCCCTCTCTCACCATGCAGTGTGTATTACATTAGTTTAGCTCGACCCTCTCTCACCATGCAGTGTGTATTACATTAGTGTAACTCTCCCCTCTCTCACCATGCAGTGTGTATTACATTAGTGTAGCTCGCCTCTGTCTCACAATGCAGTGTGTATTACATTAGTGTAGCTCGACCCTCTCTCACCATGCAGTGTGTATTACATTATAGCTCGCCTCTGTCTCATAATGCAGTATTTATTACATTAGTGTAACTCGCCCCTCTCTCACAATACAGTGTGTATTACATTAGTGTAGCTCGCCTCTCTCTCACCATGCAGTGTGTATTACATTAGTTTAGCTCGACCCTCTCTCACCATGCAGTGTGTATTACATTAGTGTAACTCTCCCCTCTCTCACCATTCAGTGTGTATTACATTAGTGTAACTTGCCCCTCTCTCACCATGCAGTGTGTATAACAATATAGCTCGCCACTCTCTCACCATGCAGTATGCATTGCATTAGTGTAGCTCGCATCTCTCTCACTATGCAGTGTGTATTACATTATAGCTCGCCTCTCTCTCACAATGCAGTGTGTATTACATTAGTGTAGCTCGCCGCTCTCTCACCATGCAGTGTGTATTACATTAGTGTAGTTCGCCCCTCTCTCACCATGCAGTGTGTATTACATTAGTGTAGCTCGACTCTGTCTCACAATGCAGTGTGTATTACATTAGTTTAGCTCGACCCTCTCTCACCATGCTGTGTGTATTACATTATAGCTCGCCTCTGTCTCATAATGCAGTGTGTATTACATTAGTGTAACTCGCCCCTCTCTCACAATACAGTGTGTATTACATTAGTGTAGCTCGCCCCTCTCTCACCATGCAGTGTGTATTGCAGTAGTGTAGCTCGCCCCTCTCTCATCACGCAGTGTGTATTACATTAGTGTAGCTCGACCCTCTCTCACCATGCAGTGTGTATTACATTAGTGTAGCTCGACCCTCTCTCACCATGCAGTGTGTATTACATTAGTGTAACTCGCCCCTCTCTCACCATGCAGTGTGTATAACAATGTAGCTCGCCACTCTTTCACCATGCAGTGTGCATTGCATTAGTGTAGCTCATCTCTCTCTCACCATGCAGTGTGTATTACATTATAGCTCGCCTCTGTCTCACAATGCAGTGTGTATTACATTAGTGTAGCTCGCCCCTCTCTCACCATGCAGTGTGTATTACATTAGTGTAGCTCGCCTCTGTCTCACAATGCAGTGTGTATTACATTAGTTTAGCTCGACCCTCTCTCACCATGCATTGTGTATTACATTAGTGTAAGTCTCCCCTCTCTCACCATGCAGTGTGTATTACATTAGTGTAACTTGCCCCTCTCTCACCATGCAGTGTGTATTACATTAGTGTAGCTCGCCCCTCTCTCACCATGCAGTGTGTATTACATTAGTGTAGCTCGCCTCTGTCTCACAATGCAGTGTGTATTACATTAGTTTAGCTCGACCCTCTCTCACCATGCATTGTGTATTACATTAGTGTAAGTCTCCCCTCTCTCACCATGCAGTGTGTATTACATTAGTGTAACTTGCCCCTCTCTCACCATGCAGTGTGTATAACAATATAGCTCGCCACTCTCTCACCATGCAGTATGCATTGCATTAGTGTAGCTCGCCTCTCTCTCACTATGCAGTGTGTATTACATTAGTGTAGCTCGCCGCTCTCTCACCATGCAGTGTGTATTACATTAGTGTAGTTCGCCCCTCTCTCACCATGCAGTGTGTATTACATTAGTGTAGCTTGCCCCTCTCTCACAATGCAGTGTGTATTACATTAGTGTAGCTCGACCCTCTCTCACCATGCAGTGTGTATTACATTATAGCTTGCCTCTGTCTCATAATGCAGTGTGTATTACATTAGTGTAACTCGCCCCTCTCTCACAATACAGTGTGTATTACATTAGTGTAGCTCGCCCCTCTCTCACCATGCAGTGTGTATTGCAGTAGTGTAGCTCGCCCCTCTCTCATCACGCAGTGTGTATTACATTAGTGTAGCTCGACCCTCTCTCACCATGCAGTGTGTATTACATTAGTGTAGCTCGCCACTTGGTCACCATGCAGTGTGTATTACATTAGTGTAACTCGCCCCTCTCTCACCATGCAGTGTGTATAACAATGTAGCTCGCCCCTCTCTCACCATGCAGTGTGTATTACATTAGTGTAACTCGCCCCTCTCTCACCATGCAGTGTGTATTACATTAGTGTAACTTGCCCCTCTCTCACCATGCAGTGTGTATAACAATATAGCTCGCCTCTCTCTCACCATGCAGTGTGCATTGCATTAGTGTAGCTCGCCTCTCTCTCACTATGCAGTGTGTATTACATTATAGCTCGCCTCTCTCTCACAATGCAGTGTGTATTACATTAGTGTAGCTCGCCCCTCTCTCACCATGAAGTGTGTATTACATTAGTGTAGCTCGCCCCTCTCTCACCATGCAGTGTGTATTACATTAGTGTAGCTCGCCCTTCTCTCACCATGCAGTGTGTATTACATTAGTGTAACTCGCCCCTCTCTCACCATGCAGTGTGTATTACATTAGTGTAACTCGCCCCTCTCTCACCATGTAGTGTGTATAACAGTATAGCTCGCCTCTCTATCACCATGCAGTGTGTATTACATTAGTGTAGCTCGCCTCTCTATCACCATGCAGTGTGTATTACATTACTGTAGCTCGCCCCTCTCTCACCATGCAGTGTGCATTACATTAGTGTAGCTCGCCTCTCACTCACCATGTAGTGTGTATTGCAGTAGTGTAGCTCGCCCCTCTCTCACCATGCAGCGTGTCTTGCAGTAGTGTAGCTCGCCCCTCTCTCACCATGCAGTGTGTCTTGCAGTAGTGTAGCTCGCCCCTCTCTCACCATGAAGTGTGTATTACATTAGTGTAGCCCGCCCCTCTCTCACATTGCAGTGTGTATTGCATTAGTGTAGCTCGCCCCTCTCTCACCATGCAGTGTGTATTACATTAGTGTAACTCGCCCCTCTCTCACCATGCAGTGTGTATTGCATTAGTGTAGCTCGCCCCTCTCTCACCATGCAGTGTGTATTACATTAGTGTAGCTCGCCCCTCTCTCAGCATGCAGTGTGTATTACATTAGTGTAACTCGCCCCTCTCTCACCACGCAGTGTGTATTACATTAGTGTAGCTCGCCCCTCTCTCACCACGCAGTGTGTATTACATTAGTGTAACTCGCCCCTCTCTCACCATGCAGTGTGTCCCCTCTCTCACCATGCAGTGTGTATTGCATTAGTGTAACTCGCCCCTCTCTCACCATGCAGTGTGTATTACATTAGTGTAACTCGCCCCTCTCTCACTATGCAGTGTGTATAACAGTGTAACTCGCCCCTCTCTCACCATGCATTGTGTATTACATTAGTGTAGCCCGCCCCTCTCTCACCATGCAGTGTGTCCCCTCTCTCACCAAGCAGTGTGTATTGCATTAGTTTATTTCGCTCCTCTCTCACCATGCAGTGTGTATTGCATTAGTGTAGCTCGCCCCTCTCTCACCATGCAGTGTGTATTGCATTAGTGTAGCTCACTCCTCTCTCACCATGCAGTGTGTATTGCAGAACTGTAGCTTGCCCCTCTCTCACCATGCAGTGTGTATAGCAGTGTAGCTCGCATCTCTCTCACAATGCAGTGTGTATATTATTAGTGTAGCTCGCCCCTCTCTCACCATGCAGTGTGTATTACATTATTGTAGCTTGCCCCTCTCTCACCATGCAGTGTGTATTACATTAGTGTAGCTCGCCCCTCTCTCACCATGCAGTGTGTATTACATTAGTGTAGCCCGCCCCTCTCTCACAATGTAGTGTGTATTACATTAGTGTAGCCCGCCCCTCTCTCACATTGCAGTGTGTATTGCATTAGTGTAGCTCGCCCCTCTCTCACCATGCAGTGTGTATTACATTAGTGTAACTCGCCCCTCTCTCACCATGCAGTGTGTATTGCATTAGTGTAGCTCGCCCCTCTCTCACCATGCAGTGTGTATTACATTAGTGTAGCTCGCCCCTCTCTCACCATGCAGTGTGTATTACATTAGTGTAACTCGCCCCTCTCTCACCACGCAGTGTGTATTACATTAGTGTAGCTCGCCCCTCTCTCACCACGCAGTGTGTATTACATTAGTGTAACTCGCCCCTCTCTCACCATGCAGTGTGTATTACATTAGTGTAACTCGCCCCTCTCTCACCATGCAGTGTGTATTACATTAGTGTAACTCGCCCCTCTCTCACCATGCAGTGTGTATTACATGCTGTAAAGTGTTCATGCTCAGGTTGTGGCTCCGTTCATTCAGTTCAGGTGATTTTGATGCCCACTGGGTCTTGAAGCCCCGCCCACTAACAACATCTTTTAGAAGCTCAGAGCTGATTGGCTGGCGCTGATTGAGGCGGAGCTTCACAGGACCGTAGCGAGTCGAACAAACACCAGCTTGTTAGCAGCTAAAGCTAACACACAGTTAAGAATAAAAATATTAGGTTGATTATTTACGAGTACAAGTTTGAAACTCTTACTTTATCGGAGGAACTGTAGGTAACTAGTGGTAACCTGTGTAACGCCAATCAGTAGTTTTACCGTTGGTCGAGTGGTTGAGCTGCCATCTCTTAATCAGCCAGACCTGGTTTGAATCCTATTATTGACCTTTTTTAAAAAAAAAAATTGTATTTATTTATATTTGATCTGCTCAACAAGGCTCAACATTTTTACGGGATCAGTGCCTATATGGTGGTCATAATGTTGTGGCTAAAAGGTTGTGCACCCGCTTTACTTTGGAATTCAGTGGCATCACTAGACCTGAAATAAAATCTAACCTCACCAAGTATTTACATCTAGAAACGCCACTGAGGGATTATGCTCAAGAATGATCTGAAATTGTAAAGCACTGCTGACATGTGGCCACCAGGTGTCGCTGTGGTGATCCAGGATGAACAGAAACAGCAGCAGAGCCAAGAGCCTGCATCATGAATTCATCTCTATTACAGTTACAATACTCTCAATTCTAAAAAATGTGTGTCTTAATAAAATATTCATCAGTTTTCCCCTCAGGCCATCAGTTTTTTTCAGTTGCTTCCCACTGGCGCCCCCTGGTGGAAGCCCCCACTGAAGCACATCAAACACAATCACAAAGTGTGTTTTATGTAAGAATTTTCTCTGATCCTGCAGAGCCAATCAGAACACGTTCTGATCAATAATGTTCGATGAAGGACACGTTGAGGAACAAAAGCTCTTAGAAAAAGAAAGATTTATTCTCTGATTCCAAAACCCAAAACCAAGAAAGTGAAGCACATTGAAGAGACGTGAACAACATGGGACAGAAAGAGACCAGCGTGGAGGAAACGCCGACCGGCAAGAAACTGAAGATCAAACAAGTCGAAATCTCTATTTGGCTTTTTTCTTTTGATACAAAGAGACAGACGACGAAGGCTGCATTGGAAAGGCATCAGTCCCTCTTCATCCCCTCCTCCTCCTCCTCCTCCTCCTCACAGTGATTCAGGGTTCAGGAGCTACATTTGTTCAGTCCTCTCTGTCCAGGATGACATGCTGCGTTCAGGTTACATGGGGAAGGAAAACCAACATGTTTGAAGCCTTCTGGTCCTTTTCAGGGTTGAAATGTTGGTTTTCTTTACATCTTAGTGCAGCAGGCAGTTTGTTTCTGCCGCCAAGCTGTTTTATTTCACTGGTCCGGACGGGACGTCTGCACTCCAGTCATCTCACTGGAGTCACCAGATAGAAAAGGCCGAGAGAGACGTGGCCACTCGCTGTCTCTCTCAACAGGCTTTTCAATTTAGACTGCTTTGTCCCACTGGACTTGAACGCAGCACGCAGGCTTCAACAGAGACGTCACTTTGTTCTTTTCACATCGTAAAAAAAATAAAAGGCAACACAAAGAAATCAGGAGTTTTTTCCAACACCTCACATTGTCTGCACGGAGCTCTTGGTTGATAATAAAGCTGCAGAAACATCAAAGTCCTGGTATCGTCTTTAAAAAAACTCAAGAATACATTTCACAAGACAGAAACCCTCAAACATCATCAAGTTATCACAACAGGAGGCAGCGCAGAAGCTTTTCTTTACAGGAAACACTTTGACATTCTGGGAAATTATTACTTTTGTGTCATTCAAGAAACTGAAGTATCACAACAAAGTTTTTCTCGCTGCAGTTTTCACACAGTATCGTGGGAGAACTGAGTGAATGTGGAACGACTATTGGACTAATCTTGAGAAAGCATTATGCAAGAATGTCCGACTCTCGAGGAAGAACTATGGAGTCTTCAGCAAGTATCTTAAAAGAATAGTCCGAAATACCACGTGAATATCGAGCAGGCGTCGTGCCAGAGTTGTACGAATCTGGAATATCGTGAATTTGAAGCACATACTGAGCAGGAATTCAGTGACTGCAGAGCGAGTACTGAGCACATCTCAAGTGAATTTCCAACAAATATCCAGTCAGAATTCCAGGAATCTCAGGGACAGATGGGGTGATGGGGTGTGACTCTAGAATGGATCTTGTTTAAGAGGAACCAAGTGAGTCTGGTGTGAATTATCTTTGGCACTTTTCCACTAGTTCCTCCTCAGCCCTACTCGACAGCTCTCTGTTGATGGTTTTCTACTACGAGTTACTCCCCGCTACCAGGTACTTTCGTACCAGGTACCCACTCGGCCGAGGTTCCCAGCAAGCTAAGATGAGTAGACAATGAGACATCAGCCGCTGATTGGCCAGCGCGTCACGACACAGACGAGTCAGGAGAGCGTCTCGTTCAGGCGCCATTTTTTAAAACCCGATCTCAACAAAAACGCTCCAAAACAGTCAACGAGTGGAGCAGCGGCGATGTGCAGGCAATTTTTGTCTTGTGGCGACAGGAGTCAGGAGCTCGACCCGCTATGAGTATCAGGAGGTCTCCGAGCCACGGTGTTTTGGATGAACTGGTTTCCCTGTTAACTGGTGGCCAGTTTCCTCCAGCCGCCCCTTCTCACAGCAGATGTCAAAAACCCGATCAGAACCCGTAGCTGTCCTGAAGAACGCCTGTTAACTGCATTTCCATTAAAGTTTAAAGTATCGTAGCGTTTGTTTGTCTTATCTGATTGTGGTGGGGGAATACCTGCAGGTGTAATACTGCAGGTGCAATACTGCAGGTGCAGGCAGCCACATAATCAGGGCCAGGCTATTTAAGACAGGTGCTCCCCTTTGTTCTCTCTCTGCTTCCTGGTCTCTGTTCCTGCTGTGGCTGGCAGTGGTTGGTTCCCCCAGGTAGGTGAAGAAGTGGTTAGACTCACACTTTCTTCTTGGTAACTCTTTCAATAGTTGTAACTTTTTGTTTAAAGCGTGGTTGACTGGGCAGGGCCTGTGTTGCAGCCCTCTCCTCTCTGCATTTACGGAATTAGCTAATGCCCCATACCAGAGGTGGTGAGTAGGGTCGTGGTTCTACAATACATTCAGCCGTAAATATAGGTTAAGCCTGGCTAATGAGGTTTTCCCCTTTCCCAGGTTCTCCTGCCACGTGACCACTGCTGTTTGGTCTTAGTTTGATTTAGTTTAGGTTCCTGTGTTTACCAACTGGGTTACATTACTTTACTTTCTTTTTCTTTCTGTTGTATTGAGTTCTTTACGTTCTAGAGCTGAGTGTCAGGATGTGGAGCGTCGAGGCTCCTGTGGTGAGGTCCCTTCACTTGGTTTTCTGCATGTGAGTCGACATCCAGGGACACTTTGTAGACTGCACCAGTTTGATGTGAGGATTGCTGTGAGCTTGTAGACTGCACCAGTTTGATGTGAGGATTGCTGTGAGCTTGCTGAGTTGCACTAAGGGTGAGTAGTGGTGGCACCCCTGGACACTCCTCCCTGTAGTCTGCCTCTCCACACGTGGCGCCGGCCCGGTTTGGTTCTTTTTGCTTTGGATTGAATTTTACATTGAGATTTCTTAAACTGTAATTGTAATAAAACACGACTTTTATTCCACTGTTTTCTGAAAGAGTTGTCTCTTAACCCTTCTGTTTTCCGCAGTTCCAGTCCCTGCCGGTTCTGTTCTGTTTTTGTTTATTAAAAATAAAACTATTTGATTTACTCCTAAAATTACGTCTCTGTCTGCCGGAATGAACCTGGGTGCCTGTTGATCTATTGTTCAGACACCTTTA
Organism: Lipophrys pholis; assembly: GCF_963383615.2. NCBI lineage: Eukaryota > Metazoa > Chordata > Actinopteri > Blenniiformes > Blenniidae > Lipophrys > Lipophrys pholis. Next base: position 388,966 of record NC_137644.1, on the reverse strand, counting down.
TAGTAAAATTAGTATTTCCTGGGGTACCATCCCCCAGGTGGCGTTGTTGGGCATTTTTCATATTTCCTGTTTTAGTACACCTCGCCACATTAACATCAGCTGCTGCGAACGGCTGGTGGCAGGAGTCACCAGCTAACAGGGGCACCAGTGAAACCGAAACACCTCACAGTGACGCACCATAGTCACAATCCACATTTTATATTATTAATAAACATAAGAAATTTACTATTTAATTTATAATTTGAGCTTATTTACAATGCATGCTTGCTCCCCCTCTTATCGGGGTGATTACTTGTGCACGATGGGGGGGGTCTGACTCCGCCCACACCATGGTTGCACTATAGTTGAATGGAAAACGACTGAGGCTGATTGGAGTAGGGGCAAGGCAAGTAAGGCTGAGTGGGAAAAGTGCCATTTGAGGATTCTCGAGGAAACATTACGCAAATTTCGAACAAGCGTCGTGTGAAATTCGTAGGAATCTCCAGCAAGTATTGTGAGTCTGGAGTATCCTTCCATTCTTCAGCAAGTCTCACATGATAGTAATGCAACTCTCATGCGAGTTTTGAACAAATGAATTTCAAGAGTATAACACAAGTACTGTGCAAGAATTGAGCGACTCTTGAGTGACAATGACACGAACCTTAAGGAAATCTTGATCCTGTGAATCGAGAGAATATCACACAAGGCTTCATGACTCTTGAGCAAGTATTCTGCGATTCTTATGTGAATTTCAAGCCAATATTGAGTAACATCATACAAGAACGGTCGGATTCTCAGTATGAAGTGAGTACAGTAATATTGTAATATCCTAATATTGAGCGAGTCTGCAGGAAGTCTCGATCGAGTGTCTCATGAATCTCAAAGGAGTATGGCACAAAACCCGTAGAAATCTGAAGTGAGTGTCTGCAGATTCTTGGACAAGTTTGGAGAGGAAGTATTGGACGAGTCTTGACTGAGGAGCCGTCCACACCAGAATGCAGATTCACGTAAACGCACTGTTTTTGCTTGCTCGCCACAGGAGGCGGAGCTTTGGAAGCCCGGAATCTTTTTTTGAACCCGGGTCCCAGAGTGGGGAAATTGTAAAACCCGGCTTGGCTGGACAGCAAAGACCATCATCTGTGGGAAAAAAAGATGACGGAATCGCACCAGCTCCCCGCCCCCCCCCCACCGCGGTCCGTGATGTCATCAAATAACCACAACAATGACGGACAACAAGCTCCAGGTGGCGCTGCTGACGCCAGCAGCAGGAGGAGCGGGAGCATAGATCTATAGCACTTGAGTTATATAGAAGTCTATGAGCAGGAGTCTACTTCTAATTTTCTATGTGCTCCGTGTCGTCTTCTGCATTTTGGTGTGTTTGAGTCACAACGCCACTAAAGGCCTGGCATGTGTACTACAAGCCCTGAAGCCTGGTGCTGAGCCGTGTTCATAGTGACGTGTGGACGGAAGCTTTTTAAGAATACCGGTGAGACAAAGGTTGTTTTGGATTCGTGTGGGCAGGGCCTGAATCTTGAGTGAATACTGTGCGAGTCTCACTATTCACACATTTCTCACACAACGCCTGAGTGAATCTCGAGCGAATTTCCAGCCCAAGTTACGCTAAAGGCTTCCTGTAAGCATCGTGCCAATCTGTGAACAAAACCTGAGTGAGTTTCAATCCAGGGAATGTGGAGGTGGTGTTGTGAGCGTCTTGTGAGTGCTGTGCCAGTTGAGAGTAACATTTCCCACATTCAGCCGGTGTCTGCTCGACCTCTCGGACAAAGTGTTGTAGAAGATGGAAAGCAAAAGCTGGAACGTAAGAAATACATAAAACCGTGTTCCCCAAAAGGTCAAAGTGTTCCCTGATAAACCACAGTAATGCAGGCAAACAAAGTTCCACATTCAGACGCGGTGTAAAAACAAGCAGGTGTGTGGAGGAAAATGAAGATGGAGCGCGAGGCGGCGGCAGGTGGACCCTGCTGCTCCAGGAGGCGGAGTCACAGCCAGTAATCGCTCCTGAGAGGCGGAGCTCCAGCAGGTTCCCTTTAAGGATCAGGACTGTTTCCACAGTGCGGTGTGAGCGCCTGTCGTCAGAATCTCCCGGTGAGCACATGAGAGGAGCTGCTTGTCTTTTATCGGCAGGCAGCTCTCAGGAAAGCCCTTCGCTCACTGGACTGCGACAGACGGCAGAGTTCAGGAAGGAGTTTACAAAACATCTGGAAACATATTCTGTGGTTTGTTTGGGTTATTTACGCAGGGTCTCAAAAAATTGGAGATACAAACTCCAAACTCATATGTCAGAGATGAAAAGCACAACTTCAGCTTCGTCTACATTCTGCTTCAAGTCTGAGGACAGAATGATTCCTGGACTGAGAATCCAGCAATCACATCTGGACGGTCAACAACTCTCAGCAATCAAACAACTGTTGGACCTCATTTATACGTCTGCTGCAAAACAGTCGCAAGTGTCAAATAATTTAATTTGTCAATTGTCACGTGAAACTCAAGCGAGCATCAAGAGAATATAAAGCAAGCAACAAATGACTGATGCCAGTTTGGAGTTTTAACCACAGTGGTGGCCTGAAGGCTTCTCTGCTGGGCGGAGACAAAGATCAGAATCAGACTGATGTTGATCATATTTGGTCCATCAATACTTCTTCAATAATTCCAAACTGTCTGCTTCCTCTCATAGTTTCTCCCCTGACTGCTGCTTCCAGACTGAACTTCCATATTAAAGCTTTGACCCAATCACAATCCAGCCATCAGCTGTTGCCGGGTAAAGAAATCTGCCTGAGGCCTTCAGGTTCAGTTCTGCAGGCGTCTGCAGTGGAAAACAAGAGTCGATCGCTGCTGCTTCAACCAATCAGATTTAGATATTCACGACTCAGGACCTTCTAGAAGGCCGAGGGTGACGTCAGCATATTCCAGCCCTCTGAGTGGATGGTCAGAGTTCACTCTCCAGCTAGCTGACTGCATCTGGAGCAGCTGCAAGAACAAAATATATATTGGTTGATTTAATAGAGGTTTGATCAACCTACAATGACTGAAGGAGAAGATAAAGAGATTTGGTGGCAGATTTATTGTCAAACATTTTTAAGAAGGACTTTTCCTGGAGGTCATTGAACGCACCGCAGCACTATGAGCATGGAGGTCTGGTGTAATTTACCAGTGCTCACTACAACTTCCTTGGTTGGCAGGATTCAGGATTATGTTATTTGTCATTATATTATTTTTAAGACCATGGAAAGCTGACGTCTGTCTCCGTCCTCGACCCCCAGAAGTTTTGGGAAAATCAGCCGCTTCTTTTATGCAGCAGAAGGTGAGACTGAACTCTGATTGTTTTCATCAGTAAAGGTATTTATTCTGGCTACACGAGTATCTATCTGTAATACAAAGGCTCTTTATACTGCATTTCTGCATGGTAACATGGTTTTGGTAGCCATAAAAAGTTCTTGAGGGTGGATTGAGTCAGACCTGCACCGGTGAAGGCTGAGGTCTGAAATGCACGGCCGCCACGGATTACCACAAACCAAAGTGAAGGGTCGTCTGCAAATCTGGAGAGAATCTTGTTGGGATGTTGAGCGACTGTTTGGCTTTATCTAATTCAGCATGTTGAACCAGTGAGGACCGGATCTCCAGTAAGTAATGTAGAAATCTTAAGAATCTCAAGTCACCATCATACAAATCTTGAGTATCAAAGGGGCAGTGGTGGGCGAGAGGTTAGAGAAGCAGACTTGGGATAAGGCGTTGGCAGGTATGAATCCCACAGTTGACCGTGGCTCCCTGAGCATGACCCTTGACCCCCGTCAGCTCTCTGGAGCGTTGGAATGTGGCTGCATTCTGCCTAGAATCGTGAAACCATCGAGCAATTGCTGTACCAAACGTAAGTGAATGTGGAGGGAGTTAAGTGAATCTTGAGCGAAGGTCGTGAAAGAATTGTGTTGAACATGGAATTAATCTGGAGGGAGTTCCTCCTTAATCTGCTGTGAACTCACTGAGTCCTGAAGGAATAAATCCTGAGTGAGACCTCAGCAATAGTGAGACGACTGTATGACTTTCCTGCAACAAAGAACCACTTCAGTGACTCCAAGTTGAAACTGTTTCTACTTGTCCACATCTTTGCTTCCTGAACACGCCCCGAGTGGTGGCAGCAGGGGGGGGGGGCAGCAGGGGGGGCCTCAGGTGGCCAGAGTCTCAGCCGCTCCGTGCTGACTGCACTTCATGTTGGGATTCCTGTGGACGTCTCTGCTGCGGCTGTAAGGCTACGTGAAGACAGTCTCAGGAGACGAGCCTGAAGCGATCCGCCCGCAGAGTCCGGGGTCAGTGTGGGAGGAGCAGGCGCTCCAGTGCACACTGCAGGTGCTCCCAGTTCTTCCACAGCAGCGCCAGCACCGACACGCCCACGCAGGTGAGCGCCAGGTGCAGGCGGCTGCGCAGCAGCGGCGCCGTGAACTTGGCGGCGGTGGACACACACACCAGGATGACGGTAACGATGGCCAGCATGATGTTGATGCACTTTCCCAGCAGCACTTTGGCGTCTGTGTTTTCCAGCTGCACCGTCTGCTGCTGCTGCTGCTGCAGCAGCTCCAGCTTCGACACGCGCGTCTGACACGACTCCAGCACCTCCTACACACACACACACACACACACACACACACACACACACACACACACACACACACACACACACACACAGTGAGCCTGACACCTGCTTCACATGTGAATCAGCAGCATTGGAAACGAACTGTTTTAGTAATTTTCCGCTCTAATCCCAGAACCTCTGCAGGGATTAAAGGGTTAAAACACTGTTGTTTGTTTCACCTGAATGTCTCTGGCCCTCTCGTAGGCCTGGTAGGCCACCTTCTCCTCGATGCTGGCCAGCTCCTGCTTCAGGTTGCTGGTCTCATGCTGGTGCAGCTCTGTCAGGTCGTTCAGCTGATCCTCCAGACGCTCATACCTGACAGACAGGACGCCAGTGAGCAAGGCAGCGAGCCGAGGACACGTAATTATGAGTGTGTTTATGAGTGTATGTGTGTTCACAGCACAGCAGCATGTCCGTCTTCCTGCTCAAACGTTTCACCTTGTTTGACTTAGCAGCAGTGTGGAGGGTTTGAGCTCTGCTGTCTCCTTCTAAATAATCAATCAATCAGTTAATGATCAAACTGTAAAAGCTGACGGAGCCATGATCTGATCATTAAAGCAGCTGCAGAAGAAAGTACAGAATGAATCTCATGTTTACTGCAGATCAACTGTTTTCTTTACAAATTGATCTCCACGTCCTTTATTTGTCTCTGTCAGAAATCCACGTAACCATTCCGATGTGGTTCTGCAGCTCCGCTGGAGGCACTGGAAGGTTCCATTCTCCAGTCAGGCGGCATCGTGTCGGGGCTGTTTGCTCGAAAAAGATTACGTTGGAAATTCTTTTGCATTTTTATTTCGTTATCTTTTCATTGGTTTTGCCCACGAAATGTGGTGGTGATGTTTTTAAATGTATTTATTGGTTTGTATAAATTTCACCAAATTTTCACCAAAACTGAAATTTTCATGGAGGATTTGTCGTGATCAAGGATCCATTACATTTTCAGACACAGCAGCTCCTGGAGAGGACACATATGTCCTCCATTGTGGAAACACTGGAGGTCCGCGGTGGGCCGTCAGTTCCTGTTGCTGTTAGCCGCCTGCTAGCACGCTGCTGACTCCGCTCCATTAGCCACCTGTTAGCACGATGCTGACTCCGCTCCAATAGCCGCCTGTTAGCACGCTGCTAGCTCCACTCCATTAGCCGCCTGCTAGCACGCTGCTGACTCCGCTCCATTAGCCGCCTGCTAGCACACTGCTGACTCCGCTCCATTAGCCACCTGTTAGCACGCTGCTGACTCCGCTCCATTAGCCGCCTGTTAGCACGCTGCTAGCTCCACTCCATTAGCCGCCTGCTAGCATGCTGCTGACTCCGCTCCATTAGCCGCCTGCTAGCATGCTGCTGACTCCGCTCTATTAGCCGCCTGTTAGCACACTGCTAGCTCCGCTCCATTAGCCGCCTGCTAGCATGCTGCTAACTAGCGTTCAATTAGTGTGTTAATGTGCAGTATACACTTTGTTCAGTGTGTTAATGTGCAGTACACACTTTGTTTAGTGTGTTAATGTGCAGTACACACTTTGTTTAGTGTGTTAATGTGCAGTACACACTTTGTTTAGTGTGTTAATGTGCAGTACACACTTTGTTTAGTGTGTTAATGTGCAGTACACTCTTTGTTTAGTGTGTTAATGTGCAGTACACACTTTGTTTAGTGTGTTAATGTGCAGTACACACTTTGTTTAGTGTGTTAATGTGCAGTACACACTTTGTTTAGTGTGTTAATGTGCAGTACACACTTTGTTTAGTGTGTTAATGTGCAGTACACACTTTGTTCAGTGTGTTAATGTGTTGTACTGCGCTGTAATTCATGTGAAATGGGTTCAGTCAATAAATTGTGAGTTTCTTCAGTGAGACAGATGTCGTAATATATCGAAGACTAAACTTCCAGCGATAAACTGAGCAGAATCACTGTATTGTGATAATACTGTTATCGTGGGCAAACAGGTTACTGGCTATACTCAGCCGTAGTAATGGTTATAATAATAATATCAATAATAATATAGGAATCCAGTAAGTATAATACAATAATAAAAACTGTCTGTCTGTCTGTCTGTGAAAATTGCTTGAGAATTGTGTGATTTAGCTTTAACAGTGAACTCACGTCATTCCTCTATAGAAGTACTGCGCTGCAGGAGCGATTGCAACCTGTCCAAGATGGCCGCCCTGTAAACGCCACCGCTCTAGTGGGCGGCAGCAGTGGATGAGGCGTCTCCTCTTTATTATGTCTATGCATTAGACGCCTGCTGGCATGCTGCTAACTCCGCTGCTAACTCCGCTCCATTAGCCGCCTGCTAGCACTCTGCTAGCTCTGCTCCATTAGCCACCTGCTGGCACTCTGCTAACTCCGCTCCATTAGCCGCCTGCTAGCACGCTTCTAGCTCTGCTCCATTAGCCACCTGCTACCACGCTTCTAGCTCTGCTCCATTAGCCGCGTGCTAGCATGCTTCTAGCTCTGCTCCATTAGCCGCCTGCTAGCAGACTGCTCACTCCGCTCTGCAGCTCACAGCTAACATCTGGGTTGTGCAAGTATCCAGAAACACCAGTGTGAGCGCACTGACTCGGGTAGTGGTTTATCTTTGTGGCCCAGGGTTAGGGTTAGAGTTAGGGTTTCACACAGTGATGTTGCTAGCTGACAGGCTAGTTAGCATCAATTTGAGCTAACATGCTAGCGATGTTAACTAGGTTCCACAAAGAAATGTGGTGTTGGTGAAAGTTTGTGTTCTACCGAGTGTAGCTCTAGTTTGGAAAGTCCAGATTTTAATGTGAAGTCAGGACTTTGTGAGACAGTGTGCCGTGTGGCGGTAGGCTAGCTCATGATCACTTTGAAGACTGAAAGATATATATTTAAAAAAGACCTTTTGACCCTTGGCTTGTGCTCACCTGTACCTCTCCTCCTGCATCACCTGTGTGAAGTAGCTGTAGTCTCGTTTGAACTGTGTGTTCATGGTCTCCATGTCGTCGGCCAGCTGTGTCTGCGCCTCCCGGATCTCTCGCACCATGTCCAGGATCTCCACCAGCCGGCCGCCGGACTCCGACCGGCCCAGCCCCCCCGAGCCGGCACCCGAGCCGCCGGCCAGGTTCCCGTTGGAGTCGGCGGAGGCGGACGTGCCTGTGGAGCACTCGTCGTCGCTCTGGTACTTGGTGGGCTTGGCGATGGTGGTGGCGCTGCCGCTCAGGCCCCGGGCGCCGGCCTCCACCTGCAGCCCCGAGCCCGCCTCCATGGAGCTCTTCAGATGGGCGATATTGTCGGCACTCCCGAACTTGTTCCTGATGAGGTTGGCGATCCCCAGTGACTTGTTGAAGAAGAAGGGTGGCGACAGCGACACGCCGGGCCCGATGGTCTTCACCTTGTCCAGCGCCGGGTGTCGGCCCGTGGCGCTAATGTCCCGCAGGCTGCCCTCCTTGCTGTGTGTCCCGGACTCCTTGCCGCCGCCGTCCTTGTGGCTGTGCTTGCCGTTGGTCTCACTGTCCTTCATGCGCCGGTGGTACTGCTCCAGCTTCCTCTGCAGCCGAGCGATGCTGTGCGCCGACTTCTGGTTCTTCTTCTCGAACACCTGACGGATCCGCGACACCTGCTGCTTGTCGGCGTTGTTAACCAGCTTCAGGTACTCCGCCACGTTCTGGTCCCGAGCCGTCTGCTCCACCTTGATCTGCTCCGTCACCTGAAGACACCAAAGGACATGAAGGAAGGGAGCAGTGGTTAGCACCGTTTACAGCCAGGTCAGGGTCTGAAGGGTTCTCTGCAGGCCGAAGACAAACATCTGAGTCACAGACTGAAGTTAATTCTATTTTGTCCATGAATACTTCTTAAATAGTTCCAGGTGTTCTGTCCCTTTCCTCTCATAGCTCCTCCCCCGGCTGCTGTTTCCAGACAGGTAGTTAATTGCTAAAGAAATCTTCCTGAATTCTGCAGGCGTCAGCAGCACTAAATAAGAGTCGATCACTAATCAGATTGTGAGTTGGCGACTCCGGGCCTGCCAGCAGGGGTCCGGTGACGTCATAGTATTCCAGCCCTCTGATTGGCTCGCCAGAGTTTCCTCTCCAGCGCTAGCTAACTGCAAAAATATAGTTGTGTTGATTTAACAGCGGTTTTGTCAACCAACAATGGCTGAAGAAGATAAACAGATTTGGTTGTAGTTTATGGTCAAAACCATTTTGAAGATGGAGTTCTCAAGAAGTCCCTGAATGCAGCACAGCTGGGCGGTCTGGGGCAGCTTACTTGTGTTCACTACAACTTCCAGGATTCTGGATTAAATTATTCACCAGCCACAGACCAGATATCAAGTCCACGAAAAGCTGAGGTTTGTTTTCCTCTTTGACCCCCAGAAGTTTCTGGAATAGCAGCTGGTTTTTAGGGAATTTTTCTTCATTAGTAAAGGTACTTATTCTGGCTACACGAGTATCTATCACTATGATGCAATGGCTCTTTAAGCTGCATCTCTGCACAATAACCTATTTTATGCATTATTACATATGTAATTTTGTCGGGTTTTTTTGTAGTAGTAATAGTTTATTCGGTAACAACAAAGAAAAAAGACCGAAGGGTTTAGGCTGAAGTTCAACTTATTTCTAACTCTGGACATAATACAAGTAAAGCTTCTGCAATTGAAGTAACCGAACCAAGAACAACAACAAAAACTTTCATTTCCTTTGCCACTGCTGAGAAACCAAACATAAGGGACACAGGGACTTTGACTCTCGTCCTTCCTGCGCTCCAGATTTAGCTTCTGAATGTTTGAAGTGTTTCCGCTGTTTTGAAGTTTTCGTCCAGGCTGTCCCAAAGACGAACGTCTCTTACAGAAACACCTCGACTGTCTTATTTGTTCTTGACTTATTGTGAAGAGAAAACCCAGAAACCCCTGAGCCTGTATCGACTCTCTATGTTGGAATAACTTCTAGATATGAGGTGGAAGATTATAATTATTTCCCCATATTTCCATACCATAACTCAGATATGAAAGAATGAAGGAGTTTTATAATAAACTGAATGAATTAGATTTAGTACTAATCTGATTTTACACATTATGCCAATATTTTTTGCTAATTTTGACTTCAGGATATTTATATGCGGCTTCCAACTGAACTTCTCATCAAAAGTAATTCCTAAAAAAATCTTTACATGCACTTGTTGAATTTGTTTACCATTAATTTTCATTATTAATTTTAATAATTGAGCTTACAGGCGTGTTGCTAACGGAGGGATACCACTGATGACCAGAGGGGGCAGTGTAGAGCAGTACAGCTCAGAGAAAGGAATAAAGAAGAGAAGAGAACTTAGAAGACAACAGGAGTAAAGATGCCTTTGAGCAAAGCGTGTGTGAACGTGTGACATGACCTGTCCTGGACATCAGGGCGACGTCGCTTCAGATGATCCGTGCAAACAGTTCACAAACGTCTTGACAAGCTTTGTCGAAAACAAAAGTGATCCCCACAGACCAGATCTAAATACTAGTTACACAAATACTTATTTCAGCAGTTTTCAACCCGTGTCATTGATGTTTGGATGAAAGAAGTTGTCCCTATGAAACGATCAACATGCACTGCCCCCTACTGGATGTACTGCTTCACAACAACACCAACAGAAGAGATGCATGATGTTTGAAACAAACATGCATGTCTGGACTTTTCTTTATGGTTAAGTAAATTAAAGTTTGCCTGTTAAGAGCTGATGTCTTGGATTGAACAAAGTTTTTACAGATAAAAATGTCATTGAATTTCAAATCACCATTAGAGCAGGCAAAATAACAAAAACACTGGATTTTCTCTTATCTAGATAACTTCAGGATTAACTCTGGTTTTCTCTTATCTAGGTAACTTCAGGATTAACTCTGGTTTTCTCTTCTCTAGGTAACTTCAGGATTAACTCTGGTTTTCTCTTATCTAGGTAACTTCAGGATTAACTGGTTTTCTCTTCTCCAGGTAACTTCAGGATTAACTCTGGTTTTCTCTTATCTAGGTAACTTCAGGATTAACTCTGGTTTTCCGTACTAAGACGCTGGTTCAGTTCTTCCCAGGATAAATCACCATGGTAACTAACTCTGAATGTCTAACCTGCTCTGGAGCAGGATATGTTCTGGATAAGATCACAGTGAGTGTAAAGCTCCACCTCCTGACCAATCAGGTCTCTTGGAAAATGCCCCGCCCATTCTTAAATGACGGTGATTGGTGGGCGGGTTCAGCTCTGAGCTGCAGCGGAGAGGAGAGGAGAAAGTATCTAGAACATCTGGTCACTGAGGCTCTGAAGGAGGTTCTTGTTCTTGTTCTTGTTCTCGTTCTTGACTTGTTCCCAGTCTGTTTGGCTCCAGGAGGGTTGATCTGAAATAATGAGCCTAATAATAATGCTCACACTGACAGAACTGCAGAACCATGAATTAATGGAAGCAGAACTTCTCCTGTCGTCACGGTGATGAATTAATATTCCAACAGGAAACACACTCACACGGAGGAACCTCCTCCTCAGAACCTCCTCCTCAGAACCAGTGGAGGTAAAATGTAAAGTAAAAGAAGAGCAGTGAGGAAGCTCTGCCTGGAACCGTTCTGCTGGAATAAAGTGAAAGTGACTCCGGTTCTATTGTCCCATGAATTAATCTGCTCTAATCTCACCAAGTCAGCATTAACAAGTCAGGAAGGTTCTGGTTCTGGCTGCAGCAGCAGTGTTGCTCTGAGCTGCTGGATGGGTTGGAATTCTTCATAATCTCAGAGATTAACTGCTGCTCTATGGTAAAGTCAGCTGCTCTGCAGGCTTTCTCCCTCTGTGATTGGTCACATGCTGCAAGCTCCGCCCCTTTCAGGTGAACGCTCTGATCCTGGAGGGAAACTCTGGTTGAACTAGTGAGGTGATAACCTGCTTCCTGTTAATGCTGATCAGGATCCAGAATGTCTGGGTTAGTTAATCCAGGTAACAGAGATATCCTGGTATGTTAATCCAGGTAACAGAGATATCCTGGTATGTTAATCCAGGAAGCAGAGATCCTGGATATGTTGATCATGGTTCATAGTACCTCAAGTGTTCACAGATAAAACTCAACATTAAATAAGACTAATAGGATTCCCCACAGGGATCTGTGTTGTTGTCAGTATGCAGCTTATTAAAAGCTTCCAGTGGAACTCCACCTCCTTCTGAGCTCCACCTAAATGTGTTGTGGAGTTTATTTGTTTTTTTCTTGTCTTTGTCTTATAACTTGCTTTCCATTCAGGAGGGTAGGGTCGAGGGTCTGTTTTCCTATAACTTTTGCTGATATCTGTCAGCTCTGAACTGCTCCTTACTCTCACTTTTGCCCCATCGGCTGTTTTTCTTTTAGAGATTCTTTTAACTCCTCTTGTCTTTAAGTCTGTCTGTTTGGTTACACTGGAAAAAAACTAAACTAGAGCTACACTCGGTAGATCGCAGACCCTGAACAAGCAGGATCACTGAACAAGCAGGACCAGGTTTATCTCAAATAACTAAACCAGAGATAAGAACAGAAGTGCCAGAATGACACTCCAAGTGAAAGAAGCTGAGATCATGGAAACATGCTTAGATGTTCAAAGTTTTCAGGAAAAGGAGGAGGGGTACAGAATACTGGTGGATAACCTCTGTGCAGAGATTAATCGCCTTGTAGAAAATAATATCCAACAAAAAGAAGCGAACCTCCAGATTGAAGTGGAGCCGGCTCAAGAGGACCCCAGAGAGAGGCCCAGACTGTTAGAGGAGATCCATGAACTTCTCTCTGGAGCTGCAGGATGCCCTGGAAAAAGAAGATTCTCTGATTGAACAGAACGAGCCAGAAAGAACGAGAGCATCTGAAAACGTTTCTGGAAAGAAAAGACGTAAAGCGTAAGCGTAAATAACAACTTGTTGGAACAAGTGGAAGAACTGCAGGAACAAATGCCTGTCCTCCATATTGAGAATATGATGCTCTCAGCCAATGTGTCTGACCTTGAAGAGCTGAACAAGAGGAAAGACGGAGAGTTTGAGACTGTAAAAGAAGAATTGTTGATGCTAAAGCATCAGGTAAAAGATGCCACAGCAGACCGAGCCAATATCGAAAATAATCGTTAAGAAAAAATCTCTGTGAGCTCCAGGAAAATGACTCTGAATGAACACCGTGACACCACTGCCATGGAGCTGGGCCCAGCTCAAGGTCCGAGAGACGGAGCAAAGGAGGAAATTGAAGACTTGAATTGAAGTGTTCAGCAGGAGCAGGACGACTTCCTGCAGACTGGAAGGACGAGCTGATTGCAAAACAATTCCAGCAGATTTCTCACAAGAATAAGCTGCTGGTCGAGCTTCACATCCACAACACGCGGTTAAAGAAAAGCCTGAAGGAACTTAAAAACCATCTGATGAACCAGCAGGAGGACGAGGTCCTTGGTCCAGATCTCAGGACTGAGTGTGGAACGTGGGAGACTCCCCCCGCTGCAGCCCAGTCCACCTCTGGTTTCCATCGCTGGATTCAGTGTTTCAGGTCACGAAGGAAAGCAGGTTGGAGTCTTGATTTCTAAAGCAGCTGCAGAGCTGAGGAAGACATAAAGAATCAAGTGCTTACCAGTGGGGGAGGGGAACCGGAGGACAACCAAGTTTGTTTCTGACTTTATTCCCAAGTCGCTGGGGGAAGATGCTTTAACCAGCCGGTCGTCGCTTTATGTTATATCTGTGTGGACGACTGTTGATCGACAAAACACTGCGAAAGCTCAGGAAGAATCGAACCCAAACCGAAAGTCATTCTCGGTTTTAACAGAAGAATTTTCAACAAGATCATTTTTTTCTTTAAATTTAACTCTCTTGGGTGAACAGTTACTTATTGGGCAGGAAACCATTTGTGATTCTGGGACTTTGGGACTCCTCCTCCTCGTGCCTGAACGCAGGTTCAAGGTTACACAGGGTTGTCCAAAACTAAATAGTGAGTCCAAGACTATGTCTGCGCTACATAAATGACATCAGCCATCACGGTCAAGCCTTAGCGGGGAGGACGTGTGCAGATGGACCCAAGCGCAGACTCACAGAGTTCCATAAAAACCAAGTTTATTGTACAAAAGTCCAGGGAACACAAGGAAGCAGGAGCGACAAGTGACCAGACGACCAGACCAGCTGACCCAGACGACAGGGGGAGAGGGAGGACATAGGTGGAAGTCATAACGAGACCATAACGGGAGAAGACCATTGGTTAATTGGAAACGTGAGGTGAGACACACAGGGGCAGACAGACACAGAGACCTGACAGAATCCCCCCTTCAAGGACCAACACCTGATGGCCCAAAGACAAGAAACAGGGGGAGGAGCTAGAGTCTGGGGACTTGGGATAGAAGGCATGGAGGCCAAGGGACTCGGGACAGACGGGACTGGGACTCACAGGAATAACAGGACTGGGACTCACAGGAATAACAGGACTGGGACTCGGGGGAACACAGGAAACAACGAACACTATGAACACAGGAAACTATGAACACAGGAAACAATGAACACTATGAACACAGGAAACAACGAACACTATGAACACAGGAAACTATGAACACAGGAAACAACGAACACTATGAACACAGGAAACTATGAACACAGGAAACAACGAACACTATGAACACAGGAAACTATGAACACAGGAAACAACGAACACTATGAACACAGGAAACTATGAACACAGGAAACTATGAACACAGGAAACAACGAACACTATGAACACAGGAAACTATGAACACAGGAAACAACGAACACTATGAACACAGGAAACAACGAACACTATGAACACAGGAAACAACGAACACTATGAACACAGGAAACTATGAACACAGAAAACTATGAACACAGGAAACAACGAACACTATGAACACAGGAAACTACGAACACAGGAAACTACGAACACAGGAAACAACGAACACTATGAACACAGGAAACTACGAACACAGGAAACTATGGAACTCAGGGAAACCACTGCTTGAGGAGCCAGGGCAGGAGGAGCGACATCTGTCCCTCTCTCTGGCAACAGGCGGGCTCGCCATCCAGTCCACAGAGGAATTTCGACTGCCCCCACTGCACAGCTGTTGTGGACACTGTCAGGGCCAGGAAGTCTCCTGGGGCTCCCCAGATAATCAGAGAGGCGGCTGACTGAACGGGAACTGGCTGGTCAGGGCCCAGCCACACGGGGGACGGCCGGACAGGAAATGGCTGGACAAGGCCCCTGCATACTCCCTTTTAGGACCCATAAGAACAAGTAGAAAGTTCAGCAGTGATGTCAGCCAGCTGCCAAAGAAAAAGCTTTTTCAGCAGGACTGTTCATACTTGATAAGAAGCTGACAAACTCGTAGGCCACGCCCCTCACAGCAGGCCACGCCCCCTCACAGCAGCCACAACTGCACAGTTTATTTCTGTCCTCCAGTGCTTTCAGAAACACATTTCTCTGAACTGTTTCAGTAATAAAAGAGAGTTTGTGTCAGAGCGCCATGCTGGTTGGTTTTCACTGCAGGAGCTGACAGCTCTGAGTGATGCGTTCAGGTGCATCATGTAAACCTGCCCTCTGACATGTTAACGAGCTGCAGGGTTCAGGTGCAGTAGTGATGTTACAAGCTAAATATGATTAAAATATGACTGATAGTCATTAGTGAACTGGAACACGTGAGCAGCACGGCAGAGCAGAAGTTTCAGCAGAGCAGCTCCTACACAGTTCAGCCAGGACAGTTGGAACAGCTGAAACTAAATTGTTCGTCCAGAAGGAGCTGGAAGAAGACATGAGGTCAATTTGTTCAGCAGGACCTGCACTGCCCAACTTTCTTCTTCTTATGGGATCTTATGGGAGTATGCAGGGGCCTTTAGTCATGTTGAACTTCAATTCTGACAATCCAGCCGCCGGCCAACCACAGAACAAGGCGCATGGAAGAGCGTCCGCCTCGCCGCGGAGCCTAGCCGCCTAGCCGCTGGGTCCCGGCAACCCGGTAGTCGGTACCAGATCTGTCCGCGCTAACAAATCTGTCCGGGGCGGGGCTCACCCGCGCCTGCCGATGACGACGCATTATGATTGGCTGTGATGACGTTTGACATTATTACTGGCAGCAAGTTTCTCCCATCACATTGTTAATAAGTTAAGAAGCTAACGTTAGCGTTCACAGATAGCTTTCCACGAAGCTACGAAGCTAATGTGGCTGTGTGAGGCGAAAAGGACACTATGAGTGGTTTTATGCCTCTGAATCAACCAATCAATCAATCAATCAATCAATCAACTTTATTGTCATTGCAACAAGTACAACAAAATTTCTTTGAAGCTTGGAGAAAAGAGAGACGAGAGGTGAGGAGAAAAACAAAGCAGATTCTAAACTGCTCTATAAGGTAGTACAGTGTGGAATTAGGGAAAAAAACCACCTCAGCACATTTAAAGCATCAACACAGATTACAAGATATCTCCAAGACAAAGCACATGTGGGCATGGGGGGGGGGTCAGGTTGCAGCCAGCCACTGGGTTAGGTTGGTGGAGCTCACAGCCTCCACCTGCCTCTGTGTGGGAGGAGGGGAGGGGCCAACAGAGGTGGTGAAGCAGAACTGTTGCTTCTCTCTGCAGTGTCAGTCCAGCGTCTGGCGTCATGAGACGACCTTGATAGTCCTGGTCAGAGACAAGTTCCCAGGGGGACGGGTGTGAGGAGACATCAAGGAAGGACAGAGCCTCCGTTATAACATCCACCTCCAGGAGAAATAGAAAAACAGTCCAGCCTTCAGCATCTGGACGTCGGAGGGAATCTGAATGTAGATCAGATTTATTTTGGGTCAGGACGTCTTCGTCTTTCTCTCGTCCTTCAGTCTCTGGTCTCCATGCTGCTCCAAATCTGTGGCCATTTAAGCGTTCCAGCAGAGCTCTGCAATTCTCCAAGTTGGTTTGCATTCCTCGTAAATGTTCAAGAGTCACGTCTTGTGTACTCTTGAGTTGGTTTATCACATGAGTCTGAGCGTTCAAAGTCCTGCTGTCCCTCAGGGACGATTGGCAGCCGTCCCAATGCAGCTGCCAGCTGCCTTCTCCACTTGGTGATAGATCAGGAACCCAGCAGCTCCAATCAGCAGCAGACCTGTTATCATCAATCCAATTATGGAGAGGTCTTCCACGTCCTCCATGGAAAGCATGGACAGACACACGATCCTCCAGCTGTCCCAGGAGTCCAGCCTGTATCCACCAGCAAACGTCCTATCAGGACATGTGGGCTCTCCATTGCCCGATCGTCTTGTTGAAAAACATTTGGTTGATTACATTGAGAGACCAGCTGATCAATTCTAAGGTTCCGGTTCGGATATAGCAGTGTAAAGAGAGGTTCTAGTTAGATTCTGACATGAGACAGAATAAGACAGGAACAGCAAGCACGGAAGACGAGGGAGGAGAGGAGAGAGAAGCCTTTACTGAGGGCAGGAATCAGAATGTCCCAAAGCAGCAGTGCTCTGTCTGGTAGAACTTCAGGAGAGTGTAGAGACTGGAGGTGTCTGGTAGAACTTCAGGAGAGTGTAGAGACTGGAGGTGTCTGGTTTAACTTCAGGAGGGTGTAGAGGCTGAAGGTGTCTGGTTTAACTTCAGGAGAGTGTAGAGACTGAAGGTGTCTGGTAGAACTTCAGGAGAGTGTAGAGACTGGAGGTGTCTGGTAGAACTTCAGGAGAGTGTAGAGACTGAAGGTGTCTGGTAGAACTTCAGGAGAGTGTAGAGACTGAAGGTGTCTGGTAGAACTTCAGGAGAGACTGAAGGTGTCTGGTAGAACTTCAGGAGAGTGTAGAGACTGGAGGTGTCTGGTAGAACTTCAGGAGAGTCTAGAGACTAGAGGTGTCTGGTAGAACTTCAGGAGAGTGTAGAGACTGGAGGTGTCTGGTAGAACTTCAGGAGAGTCTAGAGACTAGAGGTGTCTGGTAGAACTTCAGGAGAGACTGAAGGTGTCTGGTAGAACTTCAGGAGAGTGTAGAGACTGGAGGTGTCTGGTAGAACTTCAGGAGAGTCTAGAGACTAGAGGTGTCTGGTAGAACTTCAGGAGAGACTGAAGGTGTCTGGTAGAACTTCAGGAGAGTGTAGAGACTGGAGGTGTCTGGTAGAACTTCAGTAGAGACTGGAGGTGTCTGGTAGAACTTCAGGAGAGTGTAGAGACTGGAGGTGTCTGGTAGAACTTCAGGAGAGTGTAGAGACTGGAGGTGTCTGGTAGAACTTCAGTAGAGACTGGAGGTGTCTGGTAGAACTTCAGGAGAGTGTAGAGACTGGAGGTGTCTGGTAGAACTTCGTCTGATAATTATGAAGTTTCCTTTTTTGCCCCTCTTCCTTTTATTTTTTCCTCAAATATTTTCCAAGTGTTTTTTGAGCATCAAGCACGTTTCCTCAACAGAAGCTGTTTCATTCTGCAGTTTGACTTGTAGGATTTGGGGTTTTTCTTTGTAAAAGGTTTTGAGTTGCTCCGTGTAGGAAATGTCCAGTAGTACTAAAGCTGCTTCACTACTTCCTCCAGGAGCAGTGAGTAGCAGCTCCCAGTATTCACTCAGTGCTGTAAAGACCTGGGATGAGAGACAGAGACATTTAGTCTCTTCCTCATGTCTCCAGCAGGTCAAACAATCAACCCAGTGGTTTCCAAGACTGAAGATTAATATTATGTTCTTACTGATGAAGATTTATGATGTAATATTATGACAGTTATGGTGTCAAATGGCCACGAATCCCTGTTTGCTTATAATCTATCAGGATAATCTGGGGCTGATATGTTTTAAATATATTCTGACAAGGAAGAGTAGAAATAATAATCTATGTAGATAGAGTAACAAATTAGACTTTAAAAAAATTAAAGCCCTGCTCTGCCCCGCTATGCCCCACTCTGCCCCGCTCCGCCCCGCTCCGCCCGGCTCCGCCCGGCTCCACCCCACTCCGCCCCGCTCCGCCCCGCTCCGCCCCGCCCCGCTCCGCCCCGCCCCGCTCCGCCCCGCTCCGCCCCACTCCGCCCCACTCCGCCCCGCTCTGCCCCGCTCCGCCCCGCCCCGCCCCGCTCCGCCCCGCTCCGCCCCGCTCCGCCCCACTCCGCCCGGCTCCACTCCGCCCCGCTCCGCCCCACTCTGCCCCGCTACGCCCCGCTACGCCCCGCCCCACTCCACCCCGCTCCGCCCCACTCCGCCCCGCTCCGCCCCACTCTGCCCCGCTCCGCCCCACTCCGCCCGGCTCCACCCCACCCCCATCTTGCCCCAACCCACGCGTCCGTCCAGCAGCACTCGCACACGCTCACCTCGCCAACTCTGGACACAAAAGGCAGATGAAGCCAGAGAGAAAAAAAGTTCCACAAGAAAGGCTGCCCTCACTTCGTGGTCACCCCAACAAAGTCATCTGAATTCTAGTCACTCTTTAATCCAAAGAGAAACTTGTTGTCATAGCCCCACGTGGAACCAAAGGGACAGCTTCAGTAAAGGATGGAAGTCACATTAAGTATACTGCCTTTCATACACAGTATGAAACTACGTTTGCAGAGAGCTTCCGGTTCTTCCAATGACACGTGGGCTCGCCGCCGACGTCATCATTCTTTCAACATTGACAGACAGCACAAGGGATCCTGAAGTTGTTTTAGTTGTTAAAGCCGAGATCCTGGAGGGCCGCAGCCCTGCATGTTCTTCATGTCTCCCTCCCCTGAATGTCCTGATGGTTCATCACCACGTTCAGCACAAAGCCAGACAACGAGCTGCTCAATGCAATCAGCTGTGTGGAAGCAGGGAGACATGGAGAACATGTAGGGCTGTGGCTCTCCAGGAACTGAGTTTGAGACCCCTGTGTTAAAGAAAAAAGTTTTGAAAGGGGAATGTACTCTTCCTTTCGCACAAGTCCTCTCGGCTTCGCCACCTAGAAAGATTCCAGTCAAATGGGGCAAATGGCTCACAGAGAAAGAGCCTTCATCGTTTTCTAAATTTTCATTTAATGCCATCTGCTGACATCCAAGCATTTGCAAATCGCTGTATTAAACATCTCCATGTAGAAATTGCAAATCATCAATCGTTCCAGCCCAGCCTATTAACAGGCATCCACTACCATGCTCATTTTTATAGAGAATCGCTCAGTTCTTTCACTCAATTGGTAAAAATCCTTACTCTCCAGCTTCTTACGCCATAGGCGATTTAAATAACCTAAACACAAATTCCATCTCTTCTGCTCCGACCTCTTGTCATCCCAATCAGTAAATTAGTTCCTGAAACACTGGAGGCAAAAGCCTGCCACGTCATCGCCTGCACCAGAGGGCCTTGCCACCCATTTCGCATCATGTCAATTCGCTCAAACATACAGCTCTGCACACCCGGCCAGCAGCCAGACAGACGGACATCCTCAGCCTACGGTTCCTCACTCGCCCCAATCTGCTCTCCAGTCTATCAGCGGAACGATCTGTTCCCTCAAATAACTCGCCTCAAATAGTCCATGTCAAATAACTGGAGGTGGCGCTTCCTGCTATCTCTCTCTCATCCAGAGTCCTGTTGGCCTCGCAGGCAGCCCACCGCCCTGGCCGGGCTCTCCATGTCGTCCTCACCGAGCCAGCCCGTTGCCCTCGGCAGGCATCCATCTTCGTCTGCGGCCACATGGCGGTCCATTGTCCTCACCGGGCTCTCTCTCTAGCTGCCGGGCTCACCATTTCGCCCTCAGCGGGCTTCCATCTCCGTCCGTATCCACTGGGCTGTCCGCAGCCGTGGCGGGTTCTCATCGCAGCCACTGGGCTCTGCACGTCGCCCTCCTCAAGTTCTCATCGCAGCCACTGGGCTCTGCACGTCGCCCTCGTCAGGTTCTCATCGCAGCCACCGGGCTCTGCACGTCGCCCTCCTCAGGTTCTCATCGCAGCCACCGGGCTCTGCACGTCGCCCTCCTCAGGTTCTCATCGCAGTCACCGGGCTCTGCACGTCGCCCTCCTCAGGTTCTCATCGCAGCCACCGGGCTCTGCACGTCGCCCTCGTCAGGTTCTCATCGCAGCCACCGGGCTCTGCACGTCGCCCCCGTCAGGTTCTCATCGCAGTCACCGGGCTCTGCACGTTGCCCTCGTCAGGTTCTCATCGCAGTCACCGGGCTCTGCACGTCGCCCTCGTCAGGTTCTCATATCAGTCACCGGGCTCTGCACGTCGCCGTCGTCAGGTTCTCATCGCAGCCACTGGGCTCTTCACTGCCGTCTGTCTTCATCCGCCGTCCTCGCCGGGCTCCACGTCGCCCCCGCTGGACCTCCAGGGTTCTCCTTCACGTGAGCTCTTCACGGCATCTCAACCTGCTGAGTAAGTCAGGCATCCTACTCGTCACTCACCCCGGCTACCTCTTTGGGAGGAAGACTATTCCTAGATCATCGCGTCCTTGCATCCATGACTGTTGCAGTCTTCTGCTGGGGTCTAAGCATCAAATAACTTCTTATGTCAATGAAGCTCTTCTAGCGCAAACCAGTGTTTGTGAGTCTTTTCAGGTTGAAATGGAGCATAAATCTGCAATTCAAACCAACCTCCAGCCATTGTCCAAGCACCACTCGTCTCCAGAAACACCCACTCGCGGCAGCCAATCCCTGCAGCAGATCGCCTCCACCCAGCCAATCATCAGCCAGGTTCACGTTCAAGCATCAGCTATTCCAGACGCATCGCTACCCACATACAACCGGGTCTCGCATCCACGTCGCCATCAATGCTCATCATCCAGTCTGAATCCTTACCCTACCTGAACTGCCCGCCTCATCCCCCTCTTCTCTATCCTCACCCCAACCGGCCAGCAGGAAGCCTCCACCACTGAGTCGGGTTCTGCAAAGGCTTCTTCCTGTTAGAGGGAGTTCTTCCTTTCCACAGTCGCTCTGCTTGCTTACGTGGTTCAGTTGGGTTTCTCTCTGTTCAAAACAACCCAATCTCCTGCTCGCCCCAGGCCATCCTTCTTCCTCGCCACCACCAGACTCCAGAGGGAAGACTAATCCTAGATCATCGCGTCCATGCATCGCAGTCTTCCGCCGGGGTCTGAACTTCTTAAGCCAATAAAGCTCTTCTAACGCAAACCCGTGTTTGTGAATGAGGTTGAAATGGAAAGGAGTCTCAGCTGTCATGAAAGAGGTTTGGGTTTGATCACAGGTGTGGTGTGTCATTGCGTCCCGTCATCCAGAGGTCTCACTTGGACGTTCATATGACGTTCAGACAGGACGTCCATGCAATGTCCAGGAAAGACGTACGGAAAACCTGAAGACGTCTTCTGGAGGAATGGAGATGATGTCTTTAAGACGTGATTAGGACCGTTGTTGCTCAGTGGGTACTAATATATAAAAAGTATTAAAACTAGTTCTTCTTGCCGATGACACAAATATTTTCTGTTCACGAGTGATTTACAGATGCTACTGAGAACTATCACTGGTGAAATGTGCAAAGTAAAGAAGTGGGTTAACATGAATAATTATCATTAAATACAAATACAACTAAATTCACAGTATGTGGCTCCGGCTAAAGAGAAACATATGCACGGGTATCGAGAGAGTTGATGAAAGTACATTTCTTGGTGTTATAAGTGATGATAAAATAAAATGGAAATATCACATAAAACACATTAAAAAATAAATATCAAGAAGTATTTCAGTACTCATTAAAGTAAAACACATTCTGGACCCCAAATCACTCCACAGTTTATACTGTACACTGGTGTTACTATATGTAAATGACTGTGCAGAGGTCTGGGGCAACACTTATAAATGTTCACTACAGCCACTACGAATTCTACTAAAAAGAGCAATAAGGATAATTCATAAACCTGAATATAGAGATCATACAAATCCACTTGTCTTAAAATCAAAATGACTAAAATTCACTGACCTGGTACAATTTTAAAACTGCACAAATGATGTATAAAGCATTAAAAAACTACTTCTTTTAATTATCCAAAATTTGTTTTAGTTTTTTTAAACTTTTTTTTTTTTCCATAGTTTTATAAAGAGAACGAAACATATCAAACGTTAACAAAAGAGAACAGTGTAGAACAGAACAATCAGGTTACCGGGTGAGATACCTGGGATTACGGTAATCCATAGGAGAGATGAGAGGAGCGGGAGGCCGGTGTGTCGGCAGAGTTTAACCCCCCCAGGGTGGGAATTCCTCTAATTCGTCTATCAGTCCCAGTATAGTCAGCAGATCATGGTTAAATCAATTTCTCTCTTGCATATAATAGCCTTTTCAACCAGTATTTCTCAGCTTTGTTGCCACAGAGTCTTAGGGAGAATGTCAATCTTTCCATTTGGTACAGTTCTTTTACTGTGGCGGTCCATTCTCCCATCGTAGGTGGCTTCCAGTTTAGCCATTTCCTTGTTTAGGGACCGAGCGTACAGGCAAGGTCCTTATTGTGTTTCGTACGCAACCGAGAATAAAGGCCCAGCCCAAGGCCAGGGCCCTAGAGTAAGTGCCCCAGCATGAACGGCTGGGCCTCCGCTGGCGAATTCATATTGTTCTTCTAATGTTTCTTCTTCTTCTTCTCGCACTTTTTTAGATGATCCCAAATTTGACCCCCTAAACACGCTCAAAAACTCACCAAATTTGGCAAACTCATCAGAAAGGGATGGAATTATAAGGAAATGTCAAAATTAAGACCCAGAGTGCCAAAATGGCTCTCTAGCGCCACCTAGAAGCACTAAAACGGCCACCACGGCCAGTGGGAATGTCGTAGAGAGATCAAACGAAGACCCATTTGTTCGTCTCATCGAGACCTACAAGCCATGCACTCTAACTTTGGACCTAAATCCAACAGGAAGTCCGCAATTTGCCTTTCAAAGTAAGATTTTCACCCAAAAAAGGCCTTTACGCAAACGCTATCTCCTCCTAGGGCGAAGGTCGCATCGGCTTGAATAGTATGATATAAAAGAGGAGATTGTCCTCTTCAAAAATTTAGAACGGATTTTTCATTACTGCTCCAGTTTTGTTTTTATGAGCCCTCAAAGTTTCCAACGCCGAATCATGCCTCCTCCCTCCTCCTCCCTCCTCTCATCCAGATACATGGGAAAACCGAAATTTGACCTCAAAAACAGCCGTGACAGAACAGTCCGAACAAATGTCCACTGTGGCTAAACCGTCATGCTGGGCCACAAACCGAGCACATCACAATCACCAGAAGAACCTTACGAACACAACGATGTAAAAATTGTGGCAAAAATTCCATAAGAAATGACCCTTTTGATGAGGAAGAACAATGCTGTCAGATTTTTTTCACCCACGATTTCCAGCAAAATTTAACATTGAGTCTGATGGAGCATATATTTCCTCTGAAGAAATGATATTTTTATCCACATAGCTGCCCGACAACTATGGATTCAGAGGAGTTGTTTGCAAAATATTTTCAGAAAATCCCTCGCCTCTCACTCTGTTGGGATCCACTAATTAAGGCTGGCGGCCAGGCCCCGCTGTGTAAACCCACACCCAGGATGATGTCATACCTTCCGGAATATTCCGCCATGCTTGACTATGAGCTGACCTGCTATCATGGGCTATATAATGAAGCTACCATGTGTACTAATGTGTGCTTTGTGGAGGAGCTAACATGCTAGTGTGCACTGTGACATAATGCTAGACATAATGCATAAACATAACATAAAGCAATTAGAAGACATAATGCCTTCTAATGCTTTCTAATGCTTTCCAATACGTTCTAATGCTAATGCTAGGCTTGTTAGCTTAACTGGTTAGCATGTGAGATTACACCAGATTTTGGGTCAACAACACCTGGGGGGGTTACCTGTGTGATTTTCAGGTAGATCACAGGTCTAAGCATGCTAGTTAGCATGCTAACAAAGTTTGTTAGATTGGGGGGTGTAACAATGGGGGCGATAGGAGTACGTATCACTAGCTAATTAGCTGCATCCCGCCAACTTTTGACAACCCCTTACGGTTAGGATGCTAACAAAGTTTGTCCGATTGAGCTGATATTTGGGGGGTGGCCTTGTGTGGGCGCTAGGATTACGGATCACTAGTTTACGGGTTAAGAATGCCCGACAGGCCAGAGTCCCGCAAGGGTCGAGGTCCCGACCAACGCTGCTTGCAGCTTTAATTATAGATTTATTTTTTTATATAAATATATTCAGAAGGTACTTATCCTGGGAATTTAGGTCGGATGGTAGGTTCCATAAATATACTGTTTGAAAGTTGTACTCAATGTCACAACCAAGAATTGCTTTTATTTCTTTGATTACTTTGGACCAGTAAAGTTGGATTCCAGGACAACCCCAGAAGATATGATAATGGTCAGCCATCTCAAGATTACATTGTCTCCAGCAATGTTCCAATTCTGTTCTGCCACTCTGTAAGTACTTTCTTTTCGGGGTTGTGAAATACCTGGTAACATTCCTCCGTTGCCCTGAACTGGTGGAGGAGTTCATCTACATATATTTAACCACTCATGATTTTCCAGTGTTATATTTGCTTCTTTCTCCCAACTACATTTGATATAAATTGTTGAAATTTGTTTATAGGATTGCAGGCATAAGCAAAGTCTAGAGACCTCCCTCTTATAGCTTCTACCTTTAGCCTCTGTAGCCACGCCACAAACTTTAATATTCGCCATCAAACAGGAAGTAAACGGTAAATCTCCCTGACACGTTGCAGAGTCCAGATCTCATCAGAGCCATATGACGATAACAACCAAAGTACGTTGAAACATGTTTTATCACGGTTCAGTCAGTCTTTTGTGTGTATGTGTATCACATGCAGTATGTTGTAATCACAAAAATGATGAATTTGCAGTATTTTGTGCAACGTCACAGTGATGTGGGCGGGGCTTCGAGTTTCATGAAAATAACAAAAAATATTCATTGGCTGCAGAATCAGGACAGGCCGTCGTGTGCAGATCCAGTCAGCTGAGATTTACAGGAAGAGAAAAGAGAAAATAAAGCAGATATATTCAAACAATGACTTTGCTCAGATGATCAGACTCACGAGCAATACGCCAACGACACAAGATAAAACCTGCTGACAGGGTTTCTCTTCATCAGAACTCTTCCACCTCCATGACAGAATATTCCAGAAGTTTTACAGCCATCCTGCTTGATAAAAAGAAAAATAAAACATCTGAATATTTCGGGTTGAAAAAGTGGAGAGTTTCTAAAAGCTAAACTACAATAAAATACCATGAAAACAGCTTTGATGACTGGATATTCCTTTATTCACCAGTAGAATGAGATCAACTGAGTACCAACGTCTCACCACAGCTTTGTCTCACCTTTCTAACATGAGCTTCAGTGTCACGTCAAAACTCAGGATGCACCGATACCACTATTTTCCAAAAGGAGTAGTGTATAAGTACTTGCATTTGAGTACTCACCGATACCGATACTGAGTACTTAGAACTCCACTGCCCTCTCTACAGAGCATCTATAAGCACAGAGTCCCCTGCTGCCATCATCAAGGACCCCCTCACCCCCAACCCAGACTGCTCACACTTCTGTCCTCAGGCCGGAGGGACACAAGAGTGAATGTGAGACCACCAGACAGAAGAAGTCTCTCTGTCCCTCTATCAGACTCTAAACAGCTGACAGGAGTCCAGCAGACTGTCCACGCCCCCCTTACCTCTGGTTCACACTGAATTTACACAACTTCTGTACTGAATATGCACTTTAGAGTCACACGTGTCCAGTTCACGTCTGTCCCATCTACTGCTGACCACCTCACACCTTTATGTACAGACTGGAGCTTTCATACTTCCACCTTCAACTGTATATTATATATATCACTTGTATGTATCGCGTGTATTTTTGCATGTACAGGTTTATATTTCTATTGCTTAAGTTTATTATAGATTTTATAGTTTTAATTATGTGGCGTTCAATGTGGGAAGCAAAGTAAGAATTCCACTGTCCTTTACACACAATACACACTTTGAATCTTCAATCTTAGGACAATACACACTTGTATTTTTTTCCACAGGTGTTATTTGAACAACACTCCTATATTATGATGTACTTCCATTCAAAATTTATTATTTTATGGCACTGCCACATTTACTGTAAGAAAACCTTTCAATACAACTGTTATCAGAGTGTGTGTGTGTGTGTGTGTGTGTGTGTGTGTGTGTGTGTGTGTGTGTGTGTGTGGCCCCTTTAACAGTGTTTTGGCTGCTTAAGTAGCGGCACCGTTTTAGACAGCGAGACGCCAGCCCTCATTTGGACGGTCAATTTTTGAAAAAGACGGCGGAACCAAACAGCGTCCAGCTCCTGTGGACTCCTCACTGTCCGTCCACGCCTGGCAGTGAAGTGTCGTGAAGCACAAGATGCCGTAAAGTGGTATCAGTGTCATGGTGGTAGTTTTTTTTGAGTACGAGTATGAGTACTCGTACTCATGCCTGGTATGGAATCAATAACCGATACTGCGATTTGTTTCGGTGCGTCCCTCGTCAAAACACTCATAAGGAAGAAGTGACACATACGGAAAGTTATTTTGGAAGCACACAAGAGTGTTCATTGGCTGCACACACTTAATGCACATTGATAGACATTTTATGGCCATAAAAATGTAACGAAACGCAGTAATGGAAGGGTTAAATTTAACACAGGATTATTTAAGTAAATAATATAAACCGTAAATAGAAAACTTTAAAGCTCTATAAATTGTGGATATTTAAATATCAGATTAGCAGACAGAAAAAGGATGATTTTACAGATAGAAATGCTAAATTAATCTGTCATTAATCCATCTACTGTACTGCTTCAGTTAATCCAGAAAATTCTGCTCAATTGGCAGGACTAAGGCCAATTAACCACATTAGAATATCAAATGCTTTAAATTATGAAAAGCATTAATTGTGAGTCAGTCAGCTGAGGTTTACAGTCTTTAAACGTGAAATCATCAGATCAGAATCACACGGTTCAGTAATCTGCTGTAATCTGGTCCTCGTGTAGAGAGGAGGAAGGTTTCTTCTCTGATCTCCACTCTGCGGTTCAGGTCAAACGATCTGCATCATAGAAATAAGTGCAAAACCACAACACCTCTAATCCCGTTTGCATCTGTGTGGGATTATATGGAGATTCAGGTTCTGTCAATGTCTTTCCTTTTCTATTTTACATGTAAAGTTTATATTTTGTACATATATTCGTGTATTTGAACAGTTGATCAGGTGTGCCACCTCATAAACGGTGACTGTCAAAATAAAACCACAAAGTTGGATCGTTATTACGGTGACTGTCAAAATAAAACTACCAAGTTGGATTCTAATTACGGTGTAGCAGCGCTGTCGCTGTCGACACAGAGCGATTCCTAGAAGTTCCACTTCAGGATCAGTTTTCAAAAGTAGTTTTCAGCGGCTCCGAGGACGGTTGTTGTGTAGACATTTGCCCAAAACATCACCAAAGTGTTGTGAGCTCACTTTGAAATGTTGTGGCGTAAACGTTGTTTGTGTGAGTTTGCATGTTGAACCTCCTCTCAGCTCACCTTGAGGATCTTCTGCTGCAGGCTGTCGATGCCCAGCGCTCCCTTGGTGAAGTCCAGACCCACGCCGTCGTGCCCGACGCCGTCCACCACGTCCAGGTTGGACTCTGAGCCGCCGCGGCGCATCGGCACGGGGATGGTGAGGATGTTGACATCGCAGCCACTGCGCTCCGCCTGCAGACAGGAAGCGTGAACATCGTTAAGTACGAAGAGTACGAGTGACGACTCATCAGAAAGACGTGGAAACACACTGGATGGGACCCGAGTCTGTTCCTGATTCATCAACAGTCCAAAGAAAGAACTTCAAGATGATGTTTCAGAAAATACAAAAAGCGAAGAAGCATGAAGAAGTGACAGATTTTCCTTTAATGGCTCATTGCAGTGGCAGGACGTCCACTGGGGGGCGGAAGAGAGCTTCATGGATGGCACAGCAGCCATCTGGAAAAACCTCGGGAAAGGGGGTCGGGGTAATGCCTTTTCCTCACATTTATTTACCTTTCCATTTTCAGAAGATATAATAATAATGAAATGAATCAAAGGTTAAACTGCGATTTTTCTTTAATAAAACACATTTTTAGAATTAAATTTGTAAACAAAGCAGAAGCCAAACAATTAGTGCAACAGATGACAGCTGTAGACTGTTTATAGAAACAATTCAAATATTTTCTAAAATAAATGTATCAAATTAGGATGGAAACATCTAAAGATATTATCTATAGATAATATAAAAATTATAATCTATTATTGCAGATGGCTCTTGGGATCAGCCATTTACGACAATATATTAAAACTATGATATGGAAAACATTATGAAGTAAGATATTTGACCAGCAATTACTATGACCACATGAAGTAAATCAAAAACTCTCCCTAAAGGACTTTATTCCCCTAACAAGTGAAAACATTTCAGTCATTTGAATAAAAACCCATGGATTTTGTTTCAGGACTGAAGTGTCAAAGGCTCACATTCAGTTCTTCTTCAGGCTTCAGGACACACGTCCCCCGATGAGTCAGTACTGCTGAGGAACTCCTCAGGTAAACATTTGAGGAGTTGTGAAGGAAATTTCACTCATTTTGGTGAAAAGATGCCAACAAGGTGCAGAGCTGCACAATATCAGACGAACAGTATGATGACGATATGAGCGACATCTAAACTGTTAATGTGTTTGTGCTTTGGGATTCGTACCATCACTCTTTCTCCTGCCGCCTATTTTCTAATTCTAATATCTGAAAAGTCTCTGAAAAGCAAACAGTGTGGAGTTTCTGACATACTTCAGACACCTCATGCAGGAGATCGGTCAGAGCAGGAAGAGAAGACTGGATCAGGGAATTCTCAGGATCAGATCAAGTTCAAACATTCGGACCGAAACAGGAAGTCCTGTCAGACGATGTTCAGGCTCCGGTTGGACGGCCGTCCAACAGCAAACACATTGTTTCTATGGCAACGCTCTGAAAAACATGTAGTCAGCAAGCCAGGCCACTAGTTGGTGCTGTTGGTTGTGTTTGTCATGAAACCACACACACACACACACACACACACACACACACACACACACACACACACACACACACACACACACACACACACACACACACACACACACACACACACACACACACCAAGTTGGATTGTTATTACGATGACGTTGGCTCTACTGAGCATCTGCAGAACTACTAGTTACTATCAATGTGGTCCAGGTCCAGGACCAGGACCAGGACCAGGACCAGAGTTTCCCTGTTTTCAAGGAGATAGAGCCTAAACGTTTCCAGAAAGTTTCTCCCGTTCACACAACGATGGAGTCTTGAGTCAGAACGTTCAGTGTCTCTGAGCAGTGTTCTAGGGAAGCCAGGGCCTCGGGAATGAGTTTAGTCCCAGTTGGCCTCTGGAGAGCACTTCATAGTTTGTGTGATTCAGTCTGGAGCAAAGTGTTGGTCTGACCAACAAAACAGCCGAACATCAACAGACCAGCAGCTTTATTACTGCGGAGCCTCTGAAAGCTGCACAGCAGCCACATGACTGGTGCTCATGTCAGGGAGAAAAGGAGATCTTCAGTCAGCAGAAAGAGCCAGTAGGCAGCCTGCTCAACCTGCTCAGCCCGCCCAACCCGCTCAGCCCGGCGGGGCCATGCTGCAGCTGAACGGCAGGAGGAATGATTCTTTATCTCCTGTCCCTTGGGGCTGCTGTCTGGGCAAGACAGGAAGACAAACAAGAGGAAACAGGAGGATTTGGAGTGCTCCAGTGTTCCAGAGTGAAAACAGATGATGGGATGGTAAATGTGTTTTCAGGCCAGACGGTGGTCTGTTAGTGCGGCGGCGAGGAGCTCCAGGGTCCCTGCAAACAGCCGGCGCACACCTGAGTTCACCAAAATCCACTCTGCATCCACAACAGCAGACCATTATGTAAGGAAACCTCAAATACTAGTAACTCTCGTTGCCACGGCAGCAAAGCACACGCACGCACGGACGCACGGACGCACGCACACACACGCACGCACACACAGCTGACACCCTGGAGGCAGGCTTCAGAGCCTGGATTGTTTGGTAGACGAGGAGAGTACTCCACAGTTCAGCCGGCGATGCACCAGTCAGCCATGGCCACCCCGAGCTGTGATCATCAAACATCTTCTTTAATCATCATTCATGTGTACTCACTGTTCTGAAATTGTTCACGGTACTCCTGCGTACAGATGGCGAACACCCTCAGAGCATCACACATAACACCTCCACACAAGTCAGAACCAACCTGGGTCGTAAACAGCCTGAAATAATGTGCCTCAGAGACTCGCTGGGCTTTTTCTGTCAGACTCAATCATCTGCAGCTCTTTTTTAGTGCCTGGCAGACTATAGCTGTAGTTCTCTGAGCTGTGGGGTTTGCTCAAGGGAAGTGAGGGAGAGAGCACTCATCCCTCTGGAGTTCAGCCGGGGTGTTATATTCCCTAGTTTCCTGCTTGACAACTGCATCATATTATCAACTAAACCAAAGCTTAGTTCAGACCAGTCGGTTAGTCTAAGAAGGAAAAACTCTCAGAAAACAGGTCAAAGTTAAGTTAACTTTACCTTCAACAGAGTGAAATGGACGCCTCATCTTCTCGGGACAGAATCACAAAGTCTCTGGGTAAATGATACCACCCGGAGAGGGAGAAGAGGGAGAAGATGGATGGATGGAGGGATGGATGAATATATTGTACATTTGTTTATATTTTTTCTTCCTTCTGTATATTTGTGTAGTTTTGCGTATACTTTAAGATACTGGGTAGATTTTCCTCTGGTAACACCAACTCCCCGTCTCACCCTACACCTCCACCTTCCTGTACCTCTGCAGATCTTTTTCTTTTCTACAACAGAGGAAACGGGGCAGCGATGCTAATGCACCCTGACATGATGATGACTTGCACGCGTTTACATAATCTGATGTTCTCGCTGGTGTTTATAATGTGGCGTACTCTCAAGGTATCGTGTATCATAAACGTATTCATGTGTGCAGATACATATTTATGTATTTTCTGGATGTTGGTGGTGACCTTTACAAATATGGATTTGGTTGTTGGTTTGAAGAATCCTTGAAAAAGATTGTTTAAATGTTGTTTTTTTAAATGATAGAACAAATGATGATGCAGTGGTTGGCACGGCAGCCTCACAGCAGGATATTTCTGGTTCGATTCTGGGGGTTTTCCAGGTACTCTGCTTTTCCTCCCATTACCCAGTTTACAGGCTGACAGAGGACAATCAAAAAATACAACTTGATCACCTCCAACAGTGCTGAGACCAACAAGCTCGCCATCGCATACATTCATCACCACACACACACACACACACACACACACACACACACACACACACACACACACACACACACACACACACACACACACACACACACACACACACACACACACACACACACACACACACACACACACACACACACACACACACACACACACACACACGCACAGTCATAAATCAGCTGGGATTCAAGAGTGTAAATATTCTCGACAGTCGGCTCACGTATTGGAAATCCAGTGGAAAAGTGGGCCTGAGAGCGATGGCGGTGGAATCACCAACATGTGAGCGAGCGTTTGTCAGCCAGGACACACGTGTTTGTTTTACAGAGCACAGATCTCCTGTCCTCTGACCCCGCTGCGCTCCCAGGCCATTTAGATTATTATACAGATGGGTGGACACTGAGCCAAAACACACACACACACATTCCACCGGGGCGTCGGGACGTCCACTGGGACATGAGAGGGGCTTTCACCAGTCTCAGTCTCACACTGAAACATCAAGCCCGTTTGCGACACATAAAAAATGCATGAATGTGTGAGAAGCTTTCACTTGAAGGGAACGACACAGGACATAAAACTAGTTGAGGAAAATACTTTAATATACAGGCCCTTTCAAAAAACTAGAATATCATGGAAAAGTGGATTTATTTCCATAATGCCATTCAAAAGGTTAAACTTTCATAGACTACAGATTCAGAACCCACAATTCAAACAATTTCTAGTATTTATTTGTTTATTTTATCATAATTTGGGCTTCCAGCTCAAAAAACCCATGAAAAGAGGAATTCAAACAGTTAGAACACTGTGAAGAGAACCACCATTTACTCTCTCTTTTTCCAGGAAAAAAAGGAAAGAAATTAGAATCACATGAACTCAATCAAAATATGGAACTTTCCAAATGATATGTCAATCTTCAATACTTGTTGGAATCCCTTTGCCTTCATCACTGCCTCGGTGCGCCGTGGCATTGAGGCAGTCAGCCTGTGGCATTGAGGCCGTCGGCCTGTGGCATTGAGGCCGTCGGCCTGTGGCATTGAGGCAGTCAGCCTGTGGCATTGAGGCAGTCAGCCTGTGGCATTGAGGCCGTCAGCCTGTGGCATTGAGGCAGTTAGCCTATGGCATTGAGGCCGTCAGCCTGTGGCATTGAGGCAGTTAGCCTGTGGCATTGAGGCCGTCAGCCTGTGGCATTGAGGCAGTTAGCCTGTGGCATTGAGACCGTCAGCCTGTGGCATTGAGGCCGTCAGCCTGTGGCATTGAGGCCGTTAGCCTGTGGCATTGAGGCAGTTAGCCTGTGGCATTGAGGCCGTCGGCCTGTGGCATTGAGGCCGTCGGCCTGTGGCATTGAGGCACTCTGCCTAACCAACTGACACATCTATAAACCAACTGAACAACACATCAACCGAGTGTCTGACCCACTCCCCAACCAATCGATTGATAAATCAACCAACTGACCCATCCACCCACCAGCTGACCAACAGACCCACCAAACAATTAATTCAAACCCCTGACCGATAAACCAACCAACCAACCAGCTGGTTGACCAACGGACAGACCCACCCGCTGACTGACAGATTGACTGACCATCTGATGCATCCACCCACCAGCTGCTCAACACATCAATAAACCTAAAAACCAACCAATCTCACCCCCAACTGACCAATCTGCAAATCGACCAACCAATCAACTAGTCTAACCAATCATATCACCAATCAACCAATCAAAGCACCAATCAAAGCACCAATCAAGGCACCAATCAACCAATCAAACCACCAATCAACCAATAAAACCACCAATCAACCAATCAAAGCACCAAGCAACTGAGAAACTGTCCAACACACCAATCAACCAATCCATCAAGAAAGTACAGTAATATAAGATTAGAAATCAGAATTAAGTGAAATAAAGCGAATTTAAACGGTCTCAGAATACAGGTAAACAGATTTTAAAATGAAGTGAAGAAATATAATACTGCTGTTATCAACAGAAATAATCCAAATTAAATATGACCAAGAAACACTAAAG
This sequence comes from Lipophrys pholis, assembly GCF_963383615.2. NCBI lineage: Eukaryota > Metazoa > Chordata > Actinopteri > Blenniiformes > Blenniidae > Lipophrys > Lipophrys pholis. The sequence continues at coordinate 355,206 of NC_137644.1, read as the reverse complement.
TAGCTGCCAAGAATATTTATTTGTCAAGAACAAACAAGTGCTTTTATTAGATCCAAGCTGAAGAGGGACGTTTAAGCAATTAATTCATTAAGCACACGTCTGTGATTGTCTTCTCTTTTTAAGAATGAGTGTTTAAATCAGAGTATAACCCAGATTATAGTGGGTGAGTCATCAAACAGTGGGCTCCAACCCAGCATGAGAGCACACAGTGTGTGAACCACGGCAGATTAATGCTGAGCGGCATTAACTAGTGTGTGTCTGAGTGTTGGAGGGGAGAACTAATGGGATTGGAGGGAATCCGGATCAGGTTCCTTCAGGCCATCGCACCAAGAACATGAGGAGGAGGAGGAACGTGGGAGGTGCAGGTCATCACGGAGAAATCCAGGAAATCTGGACAGTATATATGGCATCGACTGATGACACAGCTGCACTGTAACCATGGCAACCATCCTCATACATACATGGTGGGAAGCGTCATGTCTGGAGCTGTGAAAGTTTAAAGTTACGCCAGAAGCTGAATGTGATGTGCTTCAGCTGATCTGTTGATGCTGTTGGGACTGTGGTGGGAACCAGTGGTGGGAACAGGTAAAATAAGAGAATTCTTACGGCCATAAGAAGGTTTTTCACTAATCATTCATCTTAAAGTATGACGGTGGCAGTTGCCATGCTCAGTGCCATAAAGTGCTAACACAGCATTTGGAGCAAGTCGGGTAGAGGATCTTTCCCATCGATGCTTCGAGACGTTAAATGACAGACAGGAAGGGATCAACCTGCTCTCCAACCACCATCCCACAATCAATACATAATCAATACACTCAGATCAGTTCATCTTCAAGCCCAATGTTGGATCACATCAATTTATCTTTTAATCCATCCATCCAAATAGATCTACACACACACCGGCCAATACACCATGAGCACTGACAGCTGAGGTCAGATGAGGTAAACATGTGATAAACAAACATTCAAGGAGAAAATGTTTGTGTCTTTTGGCTTTTTGATTTACACTTCTGAATAACACCTCTGTTTCTCCTTCTTGGACATGTTTGTAACCAGATGCAACTGTGAGACTTTTGTTTACTATTATTTGATGACATTCAGATCAGTAATTTAATGAGCAGGATTTCAGAAGCAGAGCAGTTTGTTGACTGTTTTACTTATTCATATTTCATCTTTGTGTTATCTCACACTAAGCCTGTTTTCAATTCATGTTTCACTAATGAATGGAATACGATCTCTTGAGTCCGAAGTCACTGAGGAGTCCCATACATCTTATAGACATCTTATAGACAGTCACAGGGGTCACATATTTCTGAAGCATCATCCTTAACAAAAGGATTATTTTGATGGAGCAGGCCAATAATATTCTTTGCAACTAACATAAGGTAAACATAAAGACAATCTTTCAAGATGTGTGAAGCCTAAACATGATAAAAACATCCTGCACCTCTTCAGTGGGAGTCCACGCAAGTATAATTTGAGAAATATCACCAAGACGACAACAATCTTCAAATCATCAGGGGCTTCAGCGACATTCATGTGACGTGAAGTGAAAAAGCAAAACGTTGGTTGTGTTGTGTCTGTTCACACCACAGCGGTGCTCAGAGTCACTGAAAATACAACTTTGGAAAAACCGCTCCCAAGGTGGAACTTTTCAAAAACACTTTGATGAAATAGAGGAAAATGAAACTTTATGAAAACGCTTGGGCAACAGCACCCACTGGTGGCCCAACATAAAAACTACATAAAAACTACAAACACAAAAGTTCTCTGAGGCAAAAACGTAAAAACGATGTTTTCACCTTGTGGTGTAAACGGTGAAGAGTCAGGTTGTTCAGGTAAGAAGAGTCCATTAGAAAAACTCCTGGGACGTCTGTGTAAAGGAGCAAAACAAAGAAAAGCTCTCCTTCTATTTCAGAGCAGAGCAGCCGCCAACACACTGCTATTTATCCATGATAGAAGCGTCATGCTCTTAAATAAAACACCTAAAAATAAATGGCCTTAGGGCGAAACGCTCGACCATCCAGTCTCTTGACATCCTCCTCCCACACCGTCCCTTCATTACCAGACAGGACAGAGAACAGGACAGCGAGCAGGACAGAGAACAGGACAGACAACAGGACAGAGAGCAGGACAGAGAGCAGGACAGAGAACAGGACAGAGAGCAGGACAGAGAACAGGACAGACAACAGGACAGACAACAGGACAGAGAGCAGGACAGAGAGCAGGACAGAGAAAAGGACAGAGAGCAGGACAGAGAGCAGGACAGAGAGCAGGACAGAGAGCAGGACAGACAACAGGACAGAGAGCAGGACAGAGAGCAGGACAGAGAGCAGGACAGAGAACAGGACAGAGAGCAGGACAGAGAACAGGACAGACAACAGGACAGAGAGCAGGACAGAGAGCAGGACAGACAACAGGACAGAGAGCAGGACAGAGAACAGGACAGACAACAGGACAGAGAACAGGACAGAGAACAGGACAGAGAGCAGGACAGAGAACAGGACAGACAACAGGACAGAGAGCAGGACAGAGAGCAGGACAGAGAGCAGGACAGAGAGCAGGACAGACAACAGGACAGACAACAGGACAGAGAGCAGGACAGAGAACAGGACAGACAACAGGACAGAGAGCAGGACAGACAACAGGACAGAGAGCAGGCCAGAGAGCAGGACAGAGAACAGGACAGAGAACAGGACAGAGAGCAGGACAGAGAACAGGACAGAGAACAGGACAGAGAAGATGACAGAGAACAGGACAGAGAACAGGACAGAGAGCAGGACAGAGAACAGGACAGAGAGCAGGACAGAGAACAGGACAGACAGCAGGACAGAGAGCAGGACAGAGAGCAGGACAGAGAACAGGACAGAGAGCAGGACAGAGAACAGGACAGACAACAGGACAGAGAGCAGGACAGAGAACAGGACAGAGAGCAGGACAGAGAACAGGACAGACAACAGGACAGAGAGCAGGACAGAGAGCAGGACAGAGAACAGGACAGAGAGCAGGACAGAGAACAGGACAGACAACAGGACAGAGAACAGGACAGAGAGCAGGACAGAGAACAGGACAGAGAACAGGACAGAGAGCAGGACAGAGAGCAGGACAGAGAGCAGGACAGAGAACAGGACAGAGAGCAGGACAGACAACAGGACAGAGAACAGGACAGAGAACAGGACAGAGAACAGGACAGAGAACAGGACAGAGAAGATGACAGAGAGCAGGACAGAGAGCAGGACAGAGAACAGGACAGAGAACAGGACAGAGAGCAGGACAGAGAACAGGACAGAGAACAGGACAGAGAAGATGACAGAGAACAGGACAGAGAAGATGACAGAGAGCAGGACAGAGAGCAGGACAGACAGAGCTGCAGCTCCCTGGGTAATATGGAGAGGTTCAGTAAACGCTGTCCCTGCATGTCCATGCTCACTATGGCTGTGCTCTTATTGTCCATCCACTTGTGTGTTTTCACTGGAAATCCTTGTAATCGTGTAAACAGGCTCTAAATCTTTCTTTTTCAGAAAGGTGTGTTGTAATGAATGAATGAATAGATAGTCCTTTGAAAACCACTGAGTCAAACTAATCGCAGACACCAGATGTACAAACCACAGCAGCTGCTCCTCCAATCAGAAATCAGCTGTGAGGTGATCAAAAGCCAAAGGATTTATTCTGGAAATTTACTAAAACTGTTGTGTGGAATGATTTTGTTCAGCAGGTACATTACCATAACCTTGTGGGCTGTTCCACACTGCACGGTCTAACTCCACATGTTCTCTCAGTAATGGGTCTCCAGCTCCACCAGATTATCACTTTTCTGTCTCTGCTGCAGTTTAAAGGCCAAAAACTCATTTTATCTCTAAAGTCAACTATTTACCCCAAGTCTATTATATTTTTTATTTTAAACTTCTAATAAAAGACTGAAACATTCATGTATTTTAGACTTGTTGGACATAACTTTAAATTAGGGATGTCCCGATTACACTTTTTTGCCCCAATACCGATCCGATTTTTTCAGAATGGAGTATCGGCCAATACCGATACTTTCCCGATCCGATACTCACATTACTATTGCAAAGATACTCAACAGTGTATTATTGGAGCGACTAAGATGTCTGAAGCTAAAAGCACTATTGGCAGAAGCTTTGTTTACCTAGAACTTATTGTAAAACTCACTTATTGAATCAAAATTCTTCTCTTTCTCTTTAGTTGTTGTTGTAAACTGAGGAACATCCACACAACGAAAAAACAATCTTTGTCCTCCCTGGTCTTCTCCCAACAAACCGTCCACACCTCACTATGAACACGGCTCAACACGAGGCTTCAGGGCATGTAGTACACATGCCAGGCCTTTAGGGGCGCTGTGACTCACCAAACACAACAAAAACACAGAAGAAGACAGACCACATAGAAATTTAGAAGTAAACTCCTGCACATAAACACATAAACCACTATATATAACTCTAGTTTTATAGGTCTATGGCCCCGCTCCGCCTGCTTCTAGCTTCTGCAGCTCCACCCGAGCTTCTAGTCCCTGATTGTTCTGGTTATTAGGGGACGTAGTGGACCGCGTTTTTTTTATTTTTTTTTTAAGATGGGCGAGGTGATCGGCTGGATTTGCTGATCCCCGATCACTAACAAATCACCAATATCAGCCCCGATCCGATATCTACCGATCGGATCAGGACATCCCTACTTTAAATATTTAATGCCTCTTTTTTTAATGGGTCAATCAAAGACATGGAACTCCAAAGTTTTCCATAATAATGTAAAAAAAATGATGAAACTTAAACAGTCTTTATGCCATAGCTATAGAAATAGCATATATTATATTCCATTTATTTTAGGAAGCATCTGCATATCAGCAACATAAAGCCATTTATTAGATTAGATTAGATCATTTTGAAGCTATTTTCTACTTTAATAATCTTTTGAGGGAACAAGAAATCAGAACTACCCCAATGACAATGTGGAAATATCTCACGTTAATCTAACAAATGTTAACTTATCATGATTTTAAAAACTGAAAGTGTGATGTATTTCTTTATTTTTACATTTGAGATGGTGACGAAACAGATTAGAGAAATTATAGTGGAGTCTAATCTGGGCTGCTTGGTATTCTCATCCTGGTCCGCCAGGACCACCCTGCCCCCCCTGCCCCCCCAGCCCCCCCAGCCCCTGAAGTTCTGCCCCTGGAACCAGATGAAAATGGAAAAACTGAATAAAAGAGGACATAAGAGTTGAATTTTGTGTGCTCATTCAGCTGCTTCTGTATTTTCATCACGTAGAAAAAGCAGCCCAAGCCCTGCTCCCCCGGGGGGGTCCACACCACCAGGGACCAGGAGAGGGACCACAGAGAGGAGATGATGGTTCCCCTCCCTATAAAAATGGTCTGAAATGTTTGTCAGAAATCCTAGTTATTGTAGAACTCGTCAACATGATCACCTGATGGTATGTTGGCTTAACAGCGTGCCGCCTCGTAGACAATAATCCTGTGTTTTATGGACTCAAATCACTAATTATATTTCTACAATGATCAAATATGAGCTTCCAAATAAAAGGAAAATTGTTTAAATGAGTTGGTTTCACTGTAAATGGTTGTCAAAAAAAATGATTAAAAAGTTCTTTAACAAAAAATATTTTAATTAAAATAACATTCTGACAATTGAGACAAAACCAAACACTGCTGCGCCTCAGAACACACACACACACACACACACACACACACACACACACACACACACACACACACACACACACACACACACACACACACACACACACGCACACACTTAATGTGGGGCTGCAGAGGAGTCAACACTGTGTCTCATTACCGTTTCTCAGACTGAATGCTGCCAACTTCAAGTCCTAACAGGCTGATTCCTGCGCGCACACACACACACACACACACACACACACACACACACACACACACACACACACACACACACACACACACACACACACACAGAACAACACAACCTCCTCGGTTCTTTTGTCTGAGATTCATCATCACATTGAAACCGGTTTTAAAAGCCACGTCCTTTGATTCAGTGCCTCTTTTAATCAACCGTCACACAGTCTGAACTGAACATCCATGCACTCCACACTCCGCAGAAATCAGTCAGACAATCGGAAATCAATAGAAAAGTGTTTTAGGTCCGTTGGAGCCGTGACAATGATTTGTTTATTTTTTTGAGTGGTTGCATTAAAGATGTAGAACAAATCAAACATGTGAAAGCAAAGATTCTTTACTGTCTATTTCCAAGAATATGTGTGTGTGTGTGTGTGTGTGTGTGTGTGTGTGTGTGTGTGTGTGTGTGTGTGTGTGTGTGTGTGTGTGTGTGTGTGTGTGTGTGTGTGTGTGTGTGTGTGTGTGTGTGTGTGTGTGTGTGTGTGTGTGTGTGTGTGTGTGTAAATGGTTGTTCTGCACATGCTCAGTAGATGAACAATAAGAACAATAATGTACGTCCAGTGTTAATGTCCTCTGCTACGTGTGTGTGCTTTCATCAGAAAAACAACCACAGCGCCAACTAGTGAAACATGAAAACAACCTCATTTTCAGTGTTTCTGCTGTTTCCATGGAAACTGGCATCATTTTCAAAATGTTGCTGTGTAAATGCCAAACTTTTCTGGAAATGAAAACGCTACGTCGATTTGTTTTTCATGTGAGACGTTGTGTAGACGTCCGCTCTGCATGGAGGGGTCTCGGTGTCGCAGCCCCCAGATGGAGGGGGGAGGGTGCTCTCTGCCTCTCCTCGTACACTCTCATGTGCTAAATGAAGTGCGATCTGTTTGCATGCTTCCTGAGGAGAGGTGAAACAACACAAACTGCTCTACTCTTCAGGCTGAAGTCGTATTCAGGAATCATTTTGCATATATGTGGCGCAACAGCGACGCTCCATAGTGTGCAGACTGGACTGTCTTCATTTAAATCCTATTTCCAGTCAGAAATCAGAAGATCTGAGTGATTTTGATCCGTTTTAATGAATGGACATATTTTCTTCCATGTCAGTGGTACGTTGTGTAAAGAAATGATCTATTAAGTGTTGAGAAGCAGAAAACAGTTCCTTATTTCAAACTTACACACTCGGATACACAAGGTGAGATTATTGCTTCATTCTAAAAGATTTACAGCGGGAAGAGAGCGGACTAGAACAAGTCCAGCTCCTAAGCCTCCATCTCTCTCTCTTCACTCGTCAGATTTCACAGTGGAAAAGCACAACCCAAAGTAAAGTTTTCATTTGAACTGATCCAGTCTTTTTCTTTTCTCTTCTTTACAGGATGTATTTTAGGTCATATGTATTGTGTATTAGTTTGCACATTGTTTGACTTTTGTTTTAAGATCACCAATGTTTTTAAATCACAATCACATTATTAAATTGATAAAACGATCTTATCCACATCTTCTTCTGATGACGCTTCAGTGAGTGTCGTGTGTTAGCAGCTTAAATAATCCTGCAAAATCTGGGCCATTCATGTTCCTACAAGACCTGAAGGTATTAAAACACCAATAATAAAACATGTGGTGAGAAATATTCCCACACTGACATTTCACACCTGAGTTATCAAGGACGGACATAAAAACGGTCTGAAGCTCAATAAATTGGTGAACTGAAAAATTGGATGTCCGATGGATCAGACGTTTATCAAGCTGCATATGAAACCAACCAAGTGAAGAAAAGACTTGAATTACCAGAGACAGACACACTCTGATTCTATTTCCTATTTTACTGACACTCATTTGATGACAACAAACACTTTTATAATGACTTCGCTGCACCTCCACCATAACTAAAACCTTTGCAAGTTGTTTAGTTTCTAAGATTTGCAACCCGGGAGTGGAAGGAAACATGAATTCTTCTCTTGCAGAGCTGCAGCTGAGAGGCTAGGAATGCCCTTAGCACCTTCTCTTCCATCTCTAATGCTGTGAAGGTGTGGTGGTTCACCGTGTGACCAGCTGATCCCTCTGACTGTCCTCTGGACAGTTTGATCTGTAAGGTGGGATTCCATTGAACAGAAACACCAAACTAACTTCTCAAGAGGTTTTGGTTCAGTTCCAAGCTGCAGTAACGTCTGATGGATCAAACATGAAGTGACAGGTGTCAGAACCGCAGCGCTGCTGGCTGCTGCAGTAAAGGAGCTGCTGGGATTCATCCAGAAGTTACTGCTTCACTCCCAACTGCTGGAAAATGAGTTAAATGCAATATTTCTGTTTTTCTGCTTCAGTGGTTGACAAGGAAAGTGTGTCTCCACTGTGGACACAGTCCAAGGTTACCAGGTTGAATAACTAACACTGCAGCATGGCGGATGAGTCCAGAGACATGCTGGTTAGGTTCACTGGTGATGGACTGGCGACCTGTCTGTCCTTTCAGCCTGTTTGTCCCGTCTGGATTAAGTGGGTGAGCATGTGTGGCATGTATGTATGCTTGGTAGGGGGGATGTGTGAATACTGATGGTATGTAAGGTATGCATGTATGTAGGCGCATAAGTGCCTCAGTAGGTGTGTGTGTGTGTGTGTGTGTGTGTGTGTGTGTGTGTGTGTGTGTGTGTGTGTGTGTGTGTGTGTGTGTGTGTGTGTGTGTGTGTGTGTGTGTGTGTGTGTGTGTGTGTGTGTGTGTGTGTGTGTGTGTGTGTGTGTGTGTGTGTGGATGGATGGATGGATAGATGGATGGATAGATGGCAGCACAGTGATGTAGCAGCTGACTTTACTGGTGGATGTTAGTCTGCAGGTTAATCCCTGATTCCTGCTCCTCAGGTGACTGGGGACTTTAAAATGGGGCTGAAGGTGTGAATGTGTGGGTCAGCCTGGGACGGACTGGTGACCAGGACCTTCCCTCCCTGCTTTTTGCTCAGTGGTGAGCGGGACCAGCTCCACCCTCCTGTGAGCTTAATCGAAATAAATAGGGTATAAAAGATGAAGCGAGGTGTAAATGCAGTCTCCTCTGGATTGCTTTGAACTTAGTTTTTAACATTCAAACTGTATTTCTATCCTGATGCAGAGCAGAAGCTGCTGCTCAACTCAGTGTGACGACATCAAGAGTCGACTTCGGGCTTTCATAACACAAGCTGTGCATTGTAAAGCTGGAGGATGTGGAGAAGAGGCTCTCTGAGGAGAACCACACACTCCATTGGTTTCCAGATCAGACTGGATGTTCAGCTCAGGGTGCAGCTGGAGGTTTTCCTTCTAATCTGGTGTTATTTGGTTGTCATAATCACACTAATGTCTCTCAGCGAGCGATGTTAATGATAACTGACGCTATATTTGGAGAGGCACATTAAAGTTATTGCAGTCGATATGGAAGATTTGCCAAATTGGAGGGATCATTAAATCACAGCTGGGCTTTGTTGTGGTTCCAACCTGAATATAAGAGCAATTTAAGGCAGAGTCCAGACATCAGACGAGGTTCTCTGGTCTGAATCCTTCACTTTGTTTAAAGCAGACATGAAGAGTGTGGAGGGAGCCGGTTCATTTCTATCCCAGGAAGTGAGAGTCTATCCAGAAGCTGCTCCTTCTTCCAGGATCACTGCAGCTTGCACCGGACACTCTTTTAGCCAGACTTAATGTGACTTGCCTCCAGGATGCATTAGTTTAAATGGGAGTTGGATTTGACTTCTTCTTTTCTTCAGACAGCCGTGCAAGTTGCTCAGACGACAGATTGCTCAAAGGCACTTTGACATATGGATGAGGTTCAGTAGAAGCTCAAACCTGCAACCTTACAATGGAAAGATGGCTCTATATGCAGAGGCTCTATCTTCTGCTCTGTTTAGCTGATCCAACAGTCTCTGTCCCAATTCTATTGAATTATATAAATTCCTTTGGGAAGATTTCTGGCTACGTTATAAATTGGGGAAAAAGTGAATTCATGCCACTCGTGGATCAATTCCCACATACTTTTCTTTTCTGAAACATTCACCTTGCAGAGTGGTGATGGACTGCTGACCTACCTTGGACTGAAATGAAGGAATCCAAAGCATCTGTTTCAATCTAACTTCATATAGGCAGTGAAACAACTTAAGGCCAACATTGAAGCCTGGAAGACCCTTATCAATGACTGGACGGGTTAATGATATCAAAATGGTGAGTCTACCAAAGTATTTACATCTTTTGCAAAACCTGCCCCTATTTTTAAATGTTTCTTTCTTTAGGGAGCTGGATTCCATAATTCTACCATTAATGTGGGGCTATAAATCTCATAGAATAGCTCA